>NW_015151871.1:40774-44890 GCF_000732505.1 Cyprinodon variegatus
TGAGCAACTGCCAGACGAAACCTTTTGAGGCAGAGAGGCTTCTCATTCAGTAGGGCACAATCCCTCTTATGAATGAGCCAGGCATTTGAGATGCACAGATCAAGAATCGCCTTGATTTTGCTGGGGTCTTGTACATGTGAACCAGCATATCTGAGAGGTCGATGCCTCCCATATGTTGATTGTAGTGAAACCCACTGAAATGTATGACATCACCCAGAAGCAGCAGGCTGAAGCAAAACAAACATGGCTGACCTGTAGAGGCTGTTTTAGCCTCATTTCTATCTAAAACCCAGCAGTAGGACACGATCTGTGCCTGTTTGGATGGGAGGGAATGCGGAATGGACTGCATCAGTTAACTCCACTAGTTGTGAAACAAACCAAGAAGGTGACAGACATCTTACAGCTGCTGTGATTGGCTAAAAGCATGACATGAAGGCGGGTGCCACTTAGTGATCTAACCAATCAGCTCCATGAATTGTACTGAATGTCCCTCCCTGTGGAGTCTTTTCCAGGTGGAACTCAGATGGAGCTAAAGTTATCAGTCTGGCTCAGTCACAGCTCTGCTCTATGAGGGGAGACTGCCTGGTTTGTGAACGTGGGTCCGGTCTCATAGATCAGTGTGCCAGATCAAGACCATCCCTACAGTAAGGTACGGTGGTGGCAGCATCATGCTGAGGGCTGTTTTCCAGCAGACTAGTAGGATAGAGGAAAAGCTGAGTTCCCAGAGCCCCACAGAGACTCAAAGCACTCGGCTGAGAGGTGAAAGGAGCGGATCAGAACCGCTGTGGAAGTCAAAGCTAGAGCAGAATCTGATGGAACATCTGGAAACCCTCACTCAGGCAAAGGATGAACGCTGCAGAGTCAGGACTGGATGAAAGCAGCTGGTTTCCTTAGATAGAAACAATGGCCCCTGGAGCCAAACATTGGACCCTCCTGAAGCCCACACTGAGCAGAGCCCGCCTCATGACAGAGAGGTTTGGGTTTCTCCTGGAAGCCAGCAGCTGTGGTCAGAGAAGAACCGCTTCAGCTGCTAATGTCTCTGCAGGCTGGGGAGCCAGTGAACATTTACCTCCCAGCACAGCAGAGATGGAGCTCAGTCTGCTGAGAGATGCTGCAGAGAGCTTCCTTCTCTCTGTTAGTCTGGATGAAGACGCCCTGCCTCCTCTTCATCACGTGAAGATGATATCAAACATAAACAGCCTTAATGATTCATGTTTATCTAACTGGCATCATGTCAGTGGAGGGTGTCCTAGTCAAAGTAAATGCTGTGCTCATTGATATGGTGATGGCAGTTTACTGCCCTGCAGCAGCTTTAGATGCAGCCATGGTGGAACGCTGGAATCACGTCCAGTGGATGAATCGATGGCTTTCAGTAAAAGCATCAAAATGGTCGCCCTTTCATAACTGAATTATAGAAATACAATAAATAGTTCCAAAAATAAAACAAACTCCTCTATAAATGGTTTCTATTTAAATAAAGGAAATCATCATCTAGCCCAGGGGCTGCCACCCCAAACTGCTCAAACAGCCATATTGGACCATAAAACACTAAAATATATCTGTCTGAAGCTGCAAAAATGTAAAAGTAAAAAATGTAAAAGTAAAAAATTTAAAAGCCTCGTAGGGCGACATGGAATCTAAGTGAATTAGCCCAGTATAAAAACTGCCTTAAATATATAATAATCATCTATGATTAAATGTTTATCGTGGAGCAGATGCTACATAGTAGCATGAGGTGATGGAGGAGCAGGGAACGCTCTCACCGCACACCGCTTAATGAAAGCAAATGATTCGCTCCATTCTTCTCTGAATCCTCTGTTCTCATCAGCTATCGTCCTTTTTTAGTCTTTGGGATCCATGGCCTGAGACCCCCCCCCCACCGCTTTGTTTACAGCAGCCAGCTGCCTGGCACCGCGCCGCGCTGAAACCTGCTGCAGGTTATGACGTGTTTCTTTGTTGACAGAAATGTTAACATTTACTGTTTAAATGTCCATCCATCCATTTTCCGTCATGCTTATCCCAGCTGGAGTGGCGATGGGTGCGGGTGTCTATCTCCAGCTGTCTACGGGGGAGAAGCGCAGGGCAGCTTCTCGCAGGGAAACACAGAGACAAACAGGACAAACAACCAGTCACACACGATCACACCTAAGGAGAATTTAGAGAAGCCAATTAACCTAACAGTCCTGTTTTTGGACTGTGGGAGGAAGCCAGAGTACCCAGAGAGAACCCACACATGCTCAGGGAGAACATGCAAATTCCATGCTGGAATAGAGAGACCGCGGGACGGGAATCGAACCCAGACCTGTCTTGCTGCCAGACATGCTACCCACCAACCACTGAGCAATAATAAAGGCATTTATTATACAAAGGTTTCCAGCATTGGAAAACAATGAATGTTTGTTTGACCTCCTGCACACCGTCTTAAAATAAACCAAAAATCTATTTTCATAAGTTTTTGAAAAAGCTCCCCCACAAAGAGGTAAGAGACTGCTCTAGTTCTGATGATGAGATGCCCCCCCCCCAACAGGACGTACCTTGAAGACCTCAGAGAAGAAGCCTGAGCCGATCTTTTCACAGAAGAAGTCATCGATGCGGGCCAGGCTGGACACGGCGCTCCGCAGCGCTCTGTATGAGGACGGCCGGATCCGGTTGGGAGCGTGGATGCTGTGGAGCTCATCCAGACCTCCTGGACCATCGTCAGCATTACACAGGCAGCACTCGGTGTGGTAGTCCATGGTTCCTCAGCAGGCTGGGTTAGACCTCTCTGACATGGTGCCTCTCACCATCAGCAGAATCCAGGTGAACCTCGGTAGGAGTAAAGGTGAACCTGATCTCACTATGATCTCATCTTTTCACAGCAGCGGCCTCCAGCGACCAATCAGAGAGGAATCCATCTTTGATGATGATGATGCCATGGATAATCCCCAATGTTCCTCTGAAGGTTGTCCATCCTCACAAGTTTCCAAACGCTCAAACTCTACCTCGCTCTTAAAAATCCCAGCCGGCCCTGAACGCCTCACCGTGGCGGAGCATCCATCCAGCATCTCGGTCGGCTGGAGGCTGGAACCCCATCAGCACCATCAGCACCACCAGCAGCCACTGGAGATGGAGAACAGGAAACAGCACGTGAGCATGGAGACCCCCCCCCCACTCCCCATCATGGAGGAGATAAGCTGCTGGGCCGCCATCATCTTCAGACTCCTCCATCCTGTTTGCATCTCTAACTCAGCGGTGGGTGGGGGTGGGGGTGGGGGGCAGCCACCATGACCCCACCCCCTCCCCACCACCACCCACACCCATCGCCTCCATGCGGCGCTTTAAATGTTTTATGAGCGACTTACCGAAATAATCCTCGGTCCTGTTCAGACAGCAGCTCCTGGCCGCTCAGCCGCTCCTCATATCGGGTCTCTGAGCGACAAGCTTCCGGTTGGAACCGGCTCGGACCGGTTCTGGTTCTGGTTCTGGTTGTGGGTTCTACAGGGATAATCCCGTCTGGGATGGTTCCATCGGCGCCTCTTCGCAGTTGGGATGATGTCTCCGGTGCTGATCCGATCCAGGTTCAAGGCTGGCACAGTGACGTCAGCGACTTCCTGTAGGAATTTCAAAATAAAGGTTCAAGCGCCACACTGAGAAAATATGAATATTTCATCCAGGGGCGCCGCCAGGGAATTGGGGCCCCATTAAAGACATTAATATTGGGCCCTCAACTCCCCCCAAATAAAAAAAAAAACATTTACTCAAGCTTTACAACTGCTAGAAAGATGCACTGGAGACTATCATTTACATTGTCAATGTAATTTTCATTGTAATATTTCTACAAATGAAAATTATCAGAACACGAAAAGGTTAAATATACATTAACTTTGAACCTATCAAGATAATAACAGCTTATTTAACACAAAAAGCACAGCTGTATCTATGAACACATGAATAGAAAATAGGTTTAGGATTGAGAACATATATTCCTACAAGATTTCACTATAACTTTATTAAAGGACAGATTATTTTTATGCCCTGAGAGTTTATATTTCTTTAATCTGTGCATGTAATGACAATGTGTTAATGTGTTGCTTTCATTGCCACTACCTCTAATGACGTGCACGTGGCATTTAATGC
>NW_015151871.1:45244-46533 GCF_000732505.1 Cyprinodon variegatus
AGGACATGAAGATTATTGATTTTACTGCTGGATTTTCTTTTATATATGAAAAATATATAAAATTATATGGGAAAAAATAGATGAAATCAGAGGCCCCATCCGGCGCCTCTGATTTCATCTATAACTGATAAATATGGAAGCCCCTTTTAGCCACATGAAACTAAAAAAAAAGTCATAATTATGAGTTTCAAAGTCATAATTATGAGACATGCAATTTACAAACTTTGCATTTCACAATTATGACTTTGTATTTGGCATTTCTTTATTTCCATGTGGTGGAAGCAGTCTCTCATAGATAAACAAGGAGTAATAACAGAATATAGCCTATAAAGCCCCTGCTAGTCTGACTGGACATCATGAAAACAATCATCTGATCCTGGAAGCGACTAAAACAAAGGAGATGATTTGAACTGATGTGGAGAGCCTGATCTGCCATCAAACTGATAGAGAAGGTCTCTGCTCTGCTCCTCTACATCATCTGGAGAGGACAACATCAGGGCCTTCAGTCAGAGGCTCCTCAGAGTCGCTGCAACACCGACTGCTACAGGAGATCCTTCATTCAACAGCTCTTAGAAAAACTTGAAACTTTTTATTTTAAAGTACTTTTCATCTTTAATGGAACCAACAAAGTATTTCCAAAAACTAAAAGTATCATTTTATTAGACCATGAGTTTTGTTTTGATAATCCACTCATCAGACTTCCTCTAACGCTGCGTGGGTTACAGTCCACGCACATGCGCCGCGCGCCCAGCGGCTCTGTTTGGATCACAGCGACCTGCTGCAGCTGATCCAGCATCAGCTCCCGTTTGGATCACTGAAGAGTTCCAGCCTGGAACTTCCTGCAACCGGAAGTGACGATTAATGGAATAAAAAAAATCAATTAATTAATCAAGGAGCAGTGAATTCAAAATAATGAAAAACCCACAGAATGATTCGATTACACTGCATCGAGGATCATATGTGTCTATTATTCTTTTTTAATTAAAGAATAAACGAATAAAAAAAAAAACAACAGACCATCCTCTGCGATGATGATGATGATGATGATGATGATGATGATTTAAAGGCATCTTCCCTGTTGACAGAAGAGGAAGAGGAACTGCTGCCAGATGCAGATTCAATCTGAGAGGAAGAGGAGAAACTCTCAGCTTCATCCTCTGCAGGAATCAGTCTGAGGCAGATGATGGCAGCACTCCAGCTCCAGGATTTTACACAACTCATCTGTATCAGAGTTTCTGCCCAAGAAACTTAATGCTTAAAAAAGAAGTAAAGTTTGACAATTAATAGAA
>NW_015151871.1:47060-48473 GCF_000732505.1 Cyprinodon variegatus
TTATTATTTTTAAAATATGCTCCTGTTCTGTGCAGATGTTTAAATTCTTATTCAATAGCAGAAAATCTTCGCAGGAGCAAATAAACCTGAGTGAGGTTGGACAGCTCGGTCCACATTCCTAAAATAAAATATATAGTTCTTCAAAGGGTATTAGATTAGATGAGCTTTATTGATCTCACAGCAGAGAAATTCACTCGTCACACATTGGCATAGAAGTTACAGAAGGTTCAAACAGGGAGGAAAAAGGTGCATTAAGAATAAGCAATATATATACAGTATATCCAGGTATATACAATTGTGTCCATTTAGTAAAGTTATAATCTCTATAATAAATGTTCATATTTATATATTTATATATTCATATATTTAAAGCTCTTATACATTATATGTTCCACCAACATATAAAGCTGATGTTCAAAAATAATATTAAACATGAACTAAAATATAAATGGACAAAAGGACGTGATTTGAAGTAAACTTTATTTTCCATTGGAGTAAAAATGTATAATAATTATAGTAATTTATCAGCATACTAACAATGATTTTCACCAACAGCATCCTCCTGGCTCCCATCCTAAAGATCCTCTTGTTCTCAGAACATCCCATAAGATGATTAGCTAGGCTTTTATCCAATCAGCAGCGACCTTCAGCAGTCTGACCAATTAGAGACGGGCCGTGTTTTTCATGCGTAAACCTCCTTAATTCTTCATCCTCTCTGCTCTTTTTGCGTGCTTGTATTTGACAGAGGAGTCAACCCTCCGCCCGTTAACCACCGGGAGTTACAAGTTTCAGAAACGTTCTCATTTAACTACATCAAACGGGAAACCGTGTTTTGATTTGTTTAGATGATTATGCTCCTAAATCAAATCTCTGGTACAAAAATGTTCCTCAGTTTTTAGCATCCCGTGGTCTCTGTGTGCTTTTATTTTGAAGCACTGTGTTTGAATTAACTTCCGGTTGCCTCCGCATTCGCTAGCCAGGGCTAACGGACCCCTTGGTAGCAGGCTAGCGGGTTCTTGTGTCGGCTTCCTTGGTTGTGGGGGTTGTGCTGGCCGTCGGAACATTGTTCTAGCATGGCTCTGCTCACCCCGCTGTTCGCCTTCCTCTACCACCTGCCGCAGGTCTATAAATGGCTGCTGAAGCCTTACTATGTGGCCTCTCTGCTCATGTCGGTCGCCTTCCTGGCGGTCCGGAAAACGCCTGGAATCTGCGACCATCTGGCCTCCCAGCGGGAGGACGGGAACTCCTGCGACTTTGACTGGGTCTGTATCTCTGCATGGGACACACTGGGCCGCTCAGAACCGACGGACCGCCCCGCTGACAGGGACGGTTCTGTCGGGCCGAAGCTCGCAGGTCTGCTGCTGGACGGTTTGCTCTGGATCAGGACGAGGCTGGTTCTGGTTCTGGTTCTGG
>NW_015151871.1:49328-50576 GCF_000732505.1 Cyprinodon variegatus
ATAGAGGATAAGGTCATCCAACACAGGATGAGGGTGATCTAAAGTCGCTCTGACATGTAGGAGCCAAATCTTCAGCGGGATTTTATAAACTTTCCACTTTTCCAAACTATGCTAATGGTTTTAATCTGAGCTGTTTCAAACCACTTCACTCACAGAGCTGGATGGGACAGAAATCCACGTCCTCTAACTCGTAGCATCACCTTCCTCTCATTTGTCATCTGAACCAGGTTCATTTTACACAGTTAAAAAGTTTGAACCGAATGTAAACATCTGGAGTTTACAAACAATCATACATCTTTGATTTCCTAGATTTTCAAAGCTTTTGAACAATGGAATGAGAAAAGTGGGAACAGTTCCTGTACTTGGCCACAGTTGGAAAGGATTGATGTGAAATTCCAGATGTTTCCAGATGTTTCCAGGTTTTCCTGGAAAAGTGCTTTTCTTCATGCTGCTGTGTTTTCAGAGAGAAGTGGAAATCCTCATGTTCCTCAGCGCCATCGTCATGATGAAGAACCGTAGAGCCAGTGAGTATGTCCGCCATCACCGTCTGGATTTCTAAATCCAGCCCGTTGCCATGGAAACGTATCAACCTGTCTGCCTGCTCTGCTCAGTCACCGTGGAGCAGCACGTGGGAAACATCTTCCTGTTCAGTAAGGTGGCCAACGTGATCCTGTTCTTCCGCCTGGACGTCAGGATGGGGCTGCTCTACCTGACGCTCTGCATAGGTGGGTCTGCTTCCTGTGGGGGGTGGGGTCATTCAGAGCTCCGCCCTCCAACCCGCTGCTCTCTGTGCTGCTTGTTTTCCAGTGTTTCTGATGACCTGTAAGCCTCCGCTCTACATGGGACCAGAGTACATCAAGTACTTCAGTGACAAAACCATGGATGTGAGTAACTCCTGCACGGCGACGCCGCAGCGCTGCAAACGGCCACAGTCCTAACCCTGTGTGTGTTTAGGATGAGCTGAACAAGGACAGTCGAGCCACCTGGATCGTTGAGTTTTTTGCCAACTGGTCTCCAGAGTGTCAGTCCTTCGCCTCGGTTTACGCCGACCTCTCGCTCAAGTAAGGCTCCAAACAGAGGGAACCTCTGGCTAAACACCTTTAACTTTCTTTTTTCAGATTCTTATTTTTTTCCAAATGTCTTGTTTTCAGATTGAGTTTATAAATTGCATAATTTTGGAGATAAAGACGGATCACTGCCTGCAGCTGTCCACATCTGCAGCCTGTTGAAGAAAGGCAGAATAGTTTC
>NW_015151871.1:52148-58006 GCF_000732505.1 Cyprinodon variegatus
CACACTGCTGCAGGAGGATAACCAGCCCTTAAAGCAACTCGACGCCATTTCTGATATTTTGAATTGAAAAAGCTTCCTGGATGGGAAGAGAAACGTCTTCAAACTTGTAAACAAAGTCCAGTGGATTGTTTTCTAACATTTTTAGAATGACTACGACCTGGATGACCGAGAATCTTCACCAGCTTTATTACTATATTAATATTTGGAAGAATCATTTATAATTTTATAAAACCTGATTTTTAAAACCTTGCAACAATAATAGAACCACAGTTTGGAGATGTTCCTTCAGCATTTCTGAACCAATCAGCTGCCTGAACATCAGATGGATCCAGTTTAATGAGGAATGAGGCGAATGTAGATCCAGGAGGCGGAGCTCAGGCAGGAAACTAGAGGAAAGCTAAAGATGATCTTCTAATGGCTGAAGGATGCGTGGTTCTGGTGGTTCTGATGGTTCTGGTGGTTCTGGTGGTTCTGGTGGTTCTGATGGTTCTGATGGTTCTGGTGTGTGGCAGGAAGGGTCTGATCAGTTTCCCTCTGCTGCAGGTATAACTGTGCCGGCCTCAAGTTTGGGAAGGTGGACATCGGACGTTATGGCGAAGTGTCCAAAAGGTGGGCGGTCTCCTGGTGAGGAAGCTCTCTGCAGAGGAGCTGCTGCTCAACCTCAGCCTGCTCTGTTCTTCTGCAGGTACAAGGTGTCCGCATCTCCGCTCTCCAAGCAGCTTCCATCCTTGGTCTTATTTCAGGGGGGGAAGGAAGTAATGCGGCGCCCCCAGGTGGACAAGAAAGGCAGAGCGGTGTCCTGGAGCTTCACTGAGGTCTGAATGTCCACAGGAAGTCCTCAGCTGTCGCCATGGAGATCCTTTCAGATCTTGTTTGTCTGATCCAAGTGTTCCCGTTCTCCTCCAGGAAAACATCATCCGAGAGTTCAACCTCAACGAGCTCTACCAGAGCTCCAAAAAGCTCAGCAAGAACAGGTACGAGAAGATGAGCGCGTCACAGTTCCCGGCCGTGCCCGAGGAGGAGGAGCCTGAGCAGGCGGGAGCTGACGCCCAGGGGGAGGAGCCTGAGTCCAAGAAGGACAAATAGGATGGTCGGATCACGCAGCTCCATGTGGACCAATCATCTGCCTCATCCCCTCTGCAGCTGGCTGGGGGACGACAGCAGCTCATCATCATCTTTTACTCTTTTCTTGGTCTTAGAAATCTATAAATAGCAAATGTTTTTGTCCTTAGATGATTAAAAACTGAGAAACTTTAACAGGATGTTAGGATGGGGGGTGTAGACTGTTCCTAATGTGAGGAAGCTTTGAGTTCATCAGGTTTCATACTAATACTTCAGATCCCTCAGCCTGTTCCTCTGCTCCCACACCGTCCCTCTCTGGTTTAGCTCCGCCCTCTCTGTGAGGGATCAGACAGGGCGGGTTCTCCTCCAGTTCGCCCACGCTCCAGGCCTGATGCTGCAGCAGGTGATCCTGGCCTGGACAGAACAGCCGTGGGTCAGAGACGCTGATCCGCCTTTCATTTTAACATTCCAGTCCTGAACAGTCTGGATTTATTCTGAACGCACTGAGTTTGTTCTTTATGTTGTTCCTAAACTTTAACTTCTAAAAGTAGATTTTCTATGTTTGTCATGATGCATTCCTCCAGCTCCATCCACACCTGGAGCCTTTTATACTTGTGTTTGTCCTTATTACATGAGAAATAAAACCCATTTGCACACCAGTTCCAGTCCCGTGTCTCTTACAACAACACTGCAGGATGGTGGGCGGAGCCTTTAAATATTCAGTGATTCGGTTTTCATGCAGTGAGTCGCGTTTTCATGCAATTATGAAGGTTATTTTGTTTTAAAAATATTTGTGCATTGCAAGGGTGAATTTGAAGTTGTGGAGAGAGTTGCAGTCATACATTTTATTTTTTAACACCTGTTTAAATTTTTAAGTACATGTTCAAATTCTGTTCTACAAGTTGCACATCAAAAACCTCTTAGATTCTCAGTTTTAACCATAATCAGCGTTTTGATGCAGTCACCCCTGTTTCCATGCAGTTAGAAGTGAGCTGCAGCTGTAGTGAGATCAGAGTCTGGCTGAGATGTTCAGACCAGAAGAAGCACCTGATATTTAGCAGAATAGTTTTTTCATCTCTTCTATGCATAAAGGATATTGGACTTTATTTGTGTATTTATATATTCCTGAAACTGTCCAGTTCTTTGAAGATGTTCATTGCATTTCACTCTAATTTTCACATTCCTCCCATTTTTATTCTGATCATTTAAAACCTTTTCCTTTATTTTATACGTTACCGTAGGAGGTGGATCAGTCTCAACATTCAGATACTATGATTTTGAACAGACAAAATAGAAAACTGAGATAAATCATATACAGCCCTCTTCCAGAAATGATGGCACAAACGAAAGTCATTTCAGATGGCAGCTGTCTGGCTTTAAGAAACACTGAAGTCGGCAACGGTTACTTTTTTAGACCAAAACAATTAGGAATCATGAAAACCAAAAAAAAAACGTTCCAGCACTTCACTAGTATTTTGTTGCACCACCTCTGGATTTTCTAACAGCTGGCAGCCTCTGAGTCATGGACGGAGTGACAAACAGGAATCCTCATCAATCTGGCTCCAACTTTCACTGATTGCTGTTTCCAGATCAGCTCTGCTGGATGGATGCTTATCATGGACCGTTTTCTTAAACTTCCACCAAAGATTTTCAACTGGATTAAGATCTGGACTATTTCCAGGCCTTGAAATTGAACTTATTTGTCTTTTTTCAAGGAAGGTTTTCACAGTCTTTGCTCTATGGCATGATGCATTATCAAAAAAAAAAGAAAATGGTTTCAGCATCACCAAACATCCTTTCAGTTGATGAGATCATTGATTTTCTTTACTGATTTTCACAGTGGAGAAATTTACTCCATGAAGATGTAATGACAGCCATCTCCCAGTGCCTTTACCTGACCCATGGCACCATGTTGACTGATGTAGCCCCATATCCCCATCAATGCCTGCGGGAATGTGCATCTTCTCTTCAGGCAGTCATCTTTAGAAGTCTCATTGGAATGGCACCAGACCAGAGTTCCAGGTTCATCACTGGAGATTCATCACTGATCATGACTTTCATCCACATTTTATTCCTTTCAGTGTTTCTTAAAGCCAGACAGCTGCCATCTGAAATGACTTTAGTTTTGTCTGTGAACTGCTTTTTTCTACAAAATCAAACCACTGAATAAACTTCCTCATTTCAGTGATTCCATTATCTTTGCCAGGGGTTGTATAAATCTGAGTTTCTCTAATGAAAGAAAGGAAAAAATATTGAAAGTAATAACGTTAAATAAATAAATAAATAAAGTACGAATATATGAATATAAAAAGCTATTAAATGAGGGAAAAGTCAGGAGACAGAGAGGGAAATAGACCTTCTTTTATTCCTTCTGACCGCTTTATAAATAATCAATGTACTCGTCTAAACTGCATTGGTTGGCTTAAAGGACTGATTATAGATGAGGCTTCATGGTTTTGCTGTTTCTTTAACATTTTCTTAGCCATCGCTACAACCAGGAGAGGCTTGGTTCGTTCTATTTGGTTCTATTTCTATGATTTGGTTTCTATCCACCAATCAGCTCCACCTGCTCCTTTATTATCGAAGCCAAAGTTCGTCCTGCTTTTGCAAAGGAATCATTTTAAAACTTCATACGTCATCAATGCTCCTTTTCCATTATATTGAAGTCCTGTATACCAGTTGCAGGAGTGGTTTAATTACTGAGATGTTATTTTCTTTATCTAAGGCTTTGTGTTCTGTATTATTATTATTATTCAAATACTTCTATTGGATTTTGAATCGTCCATATAAAATAAGAAACCAATTAGCAGTCTCAACACTAACAATAAATTGCAATAACAGGGAAAATAATATAAAATGAGAGAAAAAATGGACACCATATATAAATAAGAACTAATATTAGAAATGAATAAATAAATTAATATGGACATGTTGCAGTAGGTTACAGAGCCTATTACTCATCCAGCAGGGAAATTGAAATGGCTGCCAGACCTTTTAGAAGCTCTGGGTCTGATCTTGTGCCTCATTCTGTCTCTCGTTCATCTGTTAGTTTTTCACTCAAAGTTCAGACCTAAGTTGATCTGTTGTTTTTCCAGTGTATGTTCAGTGTTTATCCAGTTCTTCAGTGTCTCCGATCATAATCTTATTGAGGTCAATTTAAAATACAAAAATCAGAGAATACCATTCATATTTTCTTCTGAAATTTTGTTCCCCATGTTCCTTTTTTAACGTTCTACTTCTTTAAGTTCAACTATGCTTACAATAAAAACTAGAATCTATTCTGTGATAATTGTGAAAGTTGATGGTTGATAAAGTAACTGATCTGACCGGTTCCACTGAAAATATATATCAATAATTGACCATCTTTTGGGGAAACCTGGTGTGATTCGGAGAGACGGAATCCATCCCACTTTGCATGGTGAAGCTCTTCTTCCTTCTTTCTTTGTGTGTTTTGCCTGATATATCTCTGGGAATAGAGAGCTACCTGAAAGCCCGACAGCTTTGCTTTTACTAACAGACCAGTATGAATGTTTCCATTAGCTGATACTTGTATAGAAAACTTTAATGTAACTTATTTAGGGAGTAATTTTATAAAAAATGGACACAGAGAAAGAGAGGGGATAAGAACTAATTGGAAAGAGAGAGACAGGAAAGAGTACATGCCAAAGAAAATAAAACAGCAAAAATAGACACAGGGATATAGAAGTCTGCTTCCACACCTGGATGAAATGAGAGGAAATGAAAAAAGCAATAAGAAGACAACAGATGACCAAAATAAACATCAGGAAAAGCTTCCAGAGCAGCAGGTATCCTTTAGATATCCATATGTGTGAAAGGCAAAACCTATGGTGAAACACTATATCATTCAGGGTGGTATATATCTGTAGCTGCAGCTTAGTATGTAGTATTAGTGTGTATCCGTGGAAACCTGGAAGTAAACTTTATACATGAGCATGCTTATGTATAAAGGATTCACAAACCTTCTTCAGAAGGAATATATGCTTAATAGCAGGTGTGGGCGGCCCCAGACCCTTCCTACAGGACTCAGGAAAGAAAAAGAGGTGATAGGGGCCCCATTACCCAGAGGCACCCCAGATTACTGGGACACAGGCAGGGCAGACATAGTGATGGCCACACCTACTAGAGAAGGACAGACAAGAGCACCTGGAGCCTGACCCCCGAAGGGCAAAACCCAGAGACCCAGCAGGAGACAATTGTTTTCTCCTGGTTAGTAAGTAAGTGAGAGACAGACACTCACTCAGTCCTATTGTGCAAACGGAATAGACAACAGGTAGAAAGGCGGTCTCAATAAAGGAGTGGATCTGCAGGTGGCTGATGTCTTGGTCATTTCTGAATGTTGGTGGTGCCATTTACACCCACGGTCACATGAGACGGACTCTACAACCTACACAAGTGGCTCAGATAGTGCAGCTCAACCAGGAGGCACATCACTGCCAGCTGTGGCTATAAGGCTCTGTGTCCAGAGGCTGGAGGCGCTACCAGGAGACAGGCCAATACATCAGGAGACATGGAGGAGGCCGTAGGAGGGCAACAACACAGCAGCAGGACTGCTACCTCTGCCTTTGTCAAACGAGGAACAGGAGGAGAACTGCCAGAGCCCTGCAACATGGCCTCCAGCAGGCCACAAATGTCCATGTTTTCATATAAACAGTTAGTTACCGACTCCATGAGGATGTAATGAGGGCCCCATGTCCACTGGTGGGGGTTGTGCTCATAGTCCCTCATCATGCAGGAAGTTTGGCACTTCCCATAGAACACCTGGGTTGGTTAATTCA
>NW_015151871.1:58410-60448 GCF_000732505.1 Cyprinodon variegatus
TTCCTGTTGTTATTATGTCGCTGTACAATTGACATATAAAATATCTGAACGGACCTGTTTCCTCTCAAAATGACTCAGTTGAGATGGTCAGTAGCCTTGCAAGAAGAGAAAAAAAGGAAATAGTGGTATATTTCCAGGAGTTGTTATCACCAGACTGCAGCTCTCTGAGTCCTCTGAGCGCCTGATGCAGCTCTCCAACCATGTTATTACCTTTCTTTATCTGTTTCTGTTATCTGTCATAACTGAGTGGGTGATTCTGTCTCTTATAGGTCAACACAGAGTTGACTTCATAAAGTGTCGGGGGGGTTAGATCAATACTGGCTGCTTTGGTACACTCGCGCTTTGATCCGTGAATCAACTCAATCGAATGTCACCTGAAGGAGGCTTCAGAAAGAGCTCCCTGGAGGAGGAGGTGAGAGTGGGGGGTTGTGATTTTACAACCCACTCCCCCTTGACCCACACCACATGGGTTTTCAGTGAGAGCTCCATCAATGACTGTCCTGCTGCATTGAGGAGTTGAAGCTTTGGGTCTTTGAGAAATCCTCTTCATTAACACATCGATGGTCCGATGGTGCTGAGGGCCTGAACGGTGATCAATGATGAGGAAAAAGGAGAACTACTGTACAGGTATCATGAGGCTGTGCATGAGGGGATACCATAAGACTGCACATGCAAAGACTAATCAAAGATCATTACTGGATCATTACTCATTCCCATTATGTCTTTGAAATGATCTGAACCATTTGCTGAACTTGTCTTTTTCTTAACATCATAACCTGATCTGAGATAGAACCTGGAAAAACAACTCCATATTTACTGTTTACTATTATGTTATGTGGTTAAATATACATAGAATCCATAAGTGGTTTTAGGTTTAGCAATTCTTAGAGATGATCGGTTCAAGTTATGCATGAGAATCATGGAGTTCTAACAACAAAGACCTTTTCTTTCAGAGAAAAATATGTGTTAACAACTTGTAATATAAAATATACAAAGCATACACTAGGAGGGGTCTTTAGTCCCAGTCGCAGTGATTACTGGATGGAAAGAAGAAAAAAGTAAGCTTTTACCATAGGGGGAGAGCAGTGGTGGGGGTTAGGGTTTATCTCAGGGTTGGGCAAACTTTTTGACTTGCAGGCCAGAATGGGTTCTAAAATTTGACGGAGGGGCCTGGCAAGGAGCATTTGGACCTCATATGTAATTTATCAAACCTGGGGATTGAAATGTATTAAACAAAGACACAATTGAATGTGCAAATAAAAAAAAAAATCAATATGAATCACGAATCAACTTTCAAAACATATTACAAAACAAAAGAACAAAAGAAAGGGGTCTTCAAATTGAAAGCAATTTGCAATTTAAAGACAGGAATACACTGTAAGTTTTTGCGAGAAATTTTCAATCAGTTTTTTTTTTTTTCCAGTCTGGTTTTTAGACGTACAGTGTTGTGGTGTACAGCAGGTAGATTGTATCAGAGCATCAGGTCGCCCAGTGTGAGAACATACATCTTGAGCTGTACAACGAAACCCTGCGGTTTCATTGTACAGTGTGAGCTGCAACAGCGTGCAACGACTGAAATAAATCGTACAATGTATGCCCGGCTTCAGCTATTTTACTGCAGCTTTCTGTAAATGTGCAAGTTATTATTTTTTTTCATAACACATTAAAGAAACTCCCATTTCAGGGGGAACAGTGTTGTTTTTCTCTCTTTTTTGCCAGTGCATAAAAGTCTGGAGTTAGTTTTGTTGTGGCAATTCTAACAATAGATCTGAGGTGTTGGTGAGTTAACCGGGATCTGTGATGGGCTTTGTTGATGTTCCACATGCTGAATGTCTGCTCACATACGTAGGTCGAGTCAAAAAATGCCAGCATCTTCTGTGTCATCCTTCTGTGTCAGTCAGTTCTTTTGGAATGTGATTAAATTGATCTCAGATAATATAGTAAAATATTTTTGTGTTATGTTTGATCAGGACCTGTCATTTAAATCCCTTTTCAAAGAGATTCTTAGAATTTCCTTCTTTCATCTGAGGAATATTGC
>NW_015151871.1:63693-65117 GCF_000732505.1 Cyprinodon variegatus
GCAACATTGACACAGACAGAAAAGCCCCAAAAAGTATAAGAACAGAACTATGACTTCAGTTTGAATTCAGTTTATTTCTATAGCACAATTCACAGCACACATCTCATCTCAAAGCACTTTCCAGTTCACCAGATCATCCAGTCAGACTGATTCAAAGTTTTCTATCTAAGGAAAGCCAGTTGATTGCATCAATTCAAAAAGGCTCCAGGGCGCCCAAGAAAGACCAGCAAGCACCAGGACCGTCTCTTGAAAGTGTTTCAGCTGGGGGATCGGCCTACCAGCAGTGCAGAGCTTGCTCAGGAATGGCAGCAGGCCGGTATGAGTGCATCTGCACACACTGTGAGGCAGAGACTCTTGGAGCGAGGCCTGGTTCAAGGAGGGCAGCGAAGAAGCCACTTCTCTCCAGGAAAAACATCAGAGACAGACTGATATTCTGCTAAAGGGACAGGGAGTGGACTGCTGAGGACTGGGGGAAAGTCATTTTCTCTGATTAATCCTCTTTCCCATTGTTTGGGACATCTGGAAAACAGCTGGTTGGGAGAAGACCAGGTGAGCTCTACCACCAGTCTGGTCTCATGCCGACTGTAAAGCCTCCTGAAACCATTCATGTGTGGGGTTGCTTCTCAGCCAAGGGAGGCGGCTCTCTCACAGTCTGACCTAAAAACACAGCCATGAATAAAGAACCAGAATGTCCCCCCAGAGCAGCTTCTCCCAACCGTCCAAGAGCAGTTTGGTGATGAACAGTGCCTTTTCCAGCATGGTGGGGCACCTCGCCATAAAGCAAAGCTGATATCTAACTGGCTCAGGGAACAAAACATAGAGATTTAGGGTCCATGGCCTGGAAACTCCCCTGATCTTAATCCCATTGAAAACTTGTGGTCAATCATCAAGAGACGGATGGACAAACGAAAACCTAGGAATTCTGACCAAATGCAAGCATTGATTGTGCAAGAATGGACGCTATCACTCAGGATTTGGTCCAGAAGTTGATTGAGAGCATGACAGGGAGAATTGCAGAGGTCCTGAAGAAGAGGAGTCAACACTGCAAATATTGACTTGCTGAATGAAATAATTTTAACTGCCATTAAAAGCTTTTGTTACTCATAATATGATTGTAATTGTATTTCTGTGATGATCTGACATACACACACATGAAAACCAGAGGGCAGCAGATCAGGTGAAAATATAATATTTGTGTCATTCTCTTTGGCCATGACTGTAGATCCAAAAGGCAACTGTCAACCAGCTCCACAGGCGGCCCCGTCCAGGAAACACACAGCCAGGCAGACGAGCTCCGAGCCAGCTTCCATGTCAGAGGATGAAGAGAGCACATCCAGTTAGTCACAGTCAGAGAAACAGGACTACACTGGAAAACAGGCAAACAGGAAGACCTGATGAAGCTACTATGAGAAAAAGCAGAGAGA
>NW_015151871.1:65573-66631 GCF_000732505.1 Cyprinodon variegatus
TTCCTTTAAGTGCGACTCGTGTACGAGTCACAAACTCGAGTCCCCACCGCTAAGTTGGCAACACTGCTCTTTGCATGGTTTGTTTTCAAATGGTTTGCTGCTGTCTGTTTGGACCTTTCTGAACATGTGCAGCAAATGGACTGATCCAATATGGTGGACACTGAAGGGGGGGGCTGGGACACACTTAATATTATAGGCATTCTGATGGGTTTTTATCAAAAACATAATTAATGTGCATAAATAAGGAATAGTCGTATTTACCATACATGGAAACAGTTTTTTGGGGCCCCCAGGAACTTGGAGTCCTAGGCAACTGCGGGGTATTGCCTAATGGTAAATCTCTCCCTGACTATGACATGATCTAAGCAATGGTTTCAAAAGATTTATGTTAATATGAATTTAATTGTTTCAACTGTTTGTGATTTTGTTCTAATTTTTAGTCGTTAAACACTTTAGTTTGCACAGAATTTTTGATCCATCTCAAACTCTGTAAAGTAAATCAGATGCTTTAGTAAATTTCTCAGACTTTGCAAATGTAGTCCATCATTACCAAGTTTGGTCTATTTAAAAGTTTTTCTAAGGGAGCAATGATAGCGGTGTGGAGCGTTTAATCTCACACCTGCATCCGCCTCACCTCTAATTCTGCTCCAGCTGGGCGCCGCCTCCATCTTTAAACTCATGGCCTAACTGTATCCAAATTATCCCAAACAGTCAATAAAAGATGGCCGTTGTTCCATCCATTTAAGTACTGCTGCAAATAAAAAACAACCAGACATCTGGCAGAAACACACAGACTGTAATAAAACTGGATTTAACTAATATTTTACTTCACTAAAGCTACTAAATGACCTAAAAATTGTTTTCCCCCCTAATTTTCAGTATTTACTGCCTTGGTTTGAGGTGGAATGAGAGCTGGTGAGTGTGAGAGCGCCATCTACTGAGCAGGAGGAGTTAAAGTCCGGTCAGCAAGGAATAACCAATGGATCACCATTTATACCTAAAACTAATACACTTGCGGTGATTTAATGAATTTAACGTTAATCAGTTAAAAATAAAAA
>NW_015151871.1:68172-69701 GCF_000732505.1 Cyprinodon variegatus
GCAGTAGTGTTCTTTGACAAACATGGATGCCTCCAGTAAAGCACATTCATATGTAAATTACTCTGAATTAAAAACACTTATTTATTGAAGAGGATGGAATAATTTCATAATTAAAGGACTTTCAGAAGGTTGAATTCTGGATATGAGCGGACTTCTCCTTTAATAAGGACCTGCTCCCCACTTCAGAGGATGGATCAACCTTTGGTGAGTTAGTGAAGGAGAAACGCCTCGTCTCCTCTGTGCTCCTTCATCATAACGAATTAGAGAAAAAGATGCAGACTGACAGGAAAGTTGAAGATGTTTTACTCCAAGCTGCATTCTTTTCATTGAGGCAAACAAACCGTCAGTAACGTCTCAGAAAGACAACCATCTGCTCCTGCTGTCCACATGTAACCATTTATTTTCAGACTCAGGTTGACACATTACTTTCTATCTGAAATGTTGCTTTACTGCCATCGGCTTCCTGTAGAGATGCAGATTCCTGCTGAAATGTTCCGCCTCCATCAGTGGCTGGATCGGTCAGGGCAGCTGAATGTGGCGTCCAGCTGTGATCCTGGAGAACAGCTGGAACATTTCAGCCAATCAGCCTTCCACTTTCACCCCAAGCTTCAAGACTCAATATTTAAAACTCTCCATTCATCAACAGCTGGGTTACCGTACAAATTGATAAAAAAAACATCAAATTAAATAAAAGAAATAAAAAAAAAATACTTGAAATGTTGGTTTTCAAGGCAATTGTTCAGAGAAGGAATTTTGTAGAAAAGTTGCTCGGCCATTCAGAGCCAACACATGTTCAGTGACGTTAGCGTGTTGTTCCTGCGGTGGCCTGTGCAAACACCACATGCTCCTGTCTGCAGACGGCGCCCAGTTAAACCCACATGTAGAAATCACATCATTCTGTACAGGCAGGAGTAAAACAGCTAAAGACATCAGGTCCCAATGAGCTTCTGCTGCAGAGGCAGCGCTGTGGGGGCGGAGCCAAACCTCACAGCGATCCTCATCCTGCATCAGACCACAGCTTCTGCAGGAGTCCCTCAGTGGGAACTGATCCGCTTCTGCACAGGATTCACTTGTTCAAATAGAAAAGTCCAGTTTGACTGAAGTCCAAAGTGCTCAATGAACCTTAAGGAAAGCTACACTTGGTCAAGGAAGCCCCGCCCCCCAGGACTGGGCCAGATGTCTGATTATTCATGGCTTCTCAGGCTACCAGCCTGGTCCAGGTCCAAACCACACCGTCCAGAAGCTCTGAACAGGAAATCACACAGAAATCTCATAGGTGGTTCCGCCGACGCCCGTCACCTTCTTCACCCCGCCGCCCTGAGGCCTGTGGAGCGGACTTTGTGTCATCGGCGAGCTCGGGTGTTCCGCTCCGGTTCTGCTGGGTGAGGAGGCCAGGTGAGAGGGGGAGGAGGGGGCGGAGCAGGAGGAGGAGGAGGAGAAGGGCTGGCCGCCATTGGTCCGACTCAGAGGGCTGATCCGGATCGGCTCACCTCTGGGTTCATCAGAAGACAAAGAACAGGAGTTAGAGA
>NW_015151871.1:73201-74260 GCF_000732505.1 Cyprinodon variegatus
ACCCAGAACCTTCCTCTGCCTGGGATCCACCCAGAACCTTTAAAGATCCAGTAACATTCAAATATGGCTGATCTCAGTCAGTCACACCAAAACAACAGGCTTCACTAATCAGCCGCCTGAATTTAAATGATTAAACACAAAACTAAGCAGATTAATTTAGTTCTCCACAGGAATGAAGCGCCCTGAGAGGCCTGTTTGCTGCAGGCGGTAAGTTCACAGCCACTGATGTTTTCAGCTTGTCACCAAAGACACTAAGACAGGAAGAAGTGGACAGAAATGTTGCTAGTCGACTTAAAAGGCAGGAGTGGCCACGCTGTTCACTTCGATACTGCTGGGCCAGCAGGGGGCGTGGCCAATGATGACACGAGGCCATGTCATCATCTCATTTAGAAGAAAATCTTTAACCTATTCAGATCCAGAGGAAGGTCAGGGGAAGGTCAGGTAGGTCACCAACATGGACCATGCAGCATGGCAATGATCGGCTCTCTAAAGGCGGGCATACACTCTACTATGTTTCCAGGCGCTGCACACAGCTACAGCTCTAACTGTTCTACGAAGCCTCAGGGTTTAAAAGCTCGCACTGTACGTTCAGAAACCAACATCGGACTCAGCGCTGAAAGATGGCGCTGGTCGGACTCATCAATCTGGGAGAAGAAGTCCATTGTTTGCGCATGCGCAGTGCTCGCAGTTCTGGCAAATCACCTCGTAGCTCAGCTCCAGCAGCAGGATTTACCCACCAAACCCTCAGGAGGGGCGACTGGATTTCAAACATGTTTGATTTTTCTCTGACCTCACGATTCCTGATGGGGAGGTTGGTGGTTAGAGGCTGATCACACCTCCTTACCCCCTGTACACTGCACAACGCAGGACGCACCATCAGGCTGAAACTCTATCCAACAGAGTCTTGCACGACTGGAGAATCGGGCCGAAAAGGGAAATAAATCCAACACTGAATGCCCGGCTTTAGAGACCAACCACAGGAAGATAAGGCTGAGTGAAAACGGCACAAACAGACAGAGAGAAAGAACAGAGAACATGCAGGATGGAGGAGAGCTACAG
>NW_015151871.1:77996-89252 GCF_000732505.1 Cyprinodon variegatus
CTAACCTACCTCAGTGGGCGTTTTTCCCTTTAGTCATGTACAAAACCCCCAAACAATTTGAGGTCAGATCCCCACAGGCTTAAAAAAACAAAAAGGAAGTAATTAAATAGTTTTTTGTACGAAACTAAAGGGATAAACTAAAGGGATCAGCGAGTATCGACTATGGTATGCTGGTCTGATGAGTTATGCTGATCTGACAGAACACTAAACTCAGTGGGATTAAACGTCCATAATTTAAAGACAAAATGGTTTCTCCCTCATTCTTCCCATTCTTCTAGAATCTGCCGTTTTCTCCAGACTCAATAAGAACAAACTGAGCTGTTTGGTTCCTACATGGGAAGCTGAAATCAATAAAAAGTAGCGTCAGAACTTAGAATCTTTTCCTCATGAGGGAGAAAATGTGACCAGAACCAAAACATGACTCCATCAACACCTGGGTTTCTGATTGGAGTTAATCTGAGACTAATCTCTACGCACAGATGATCAGAAGTCTCAGTTTGAGAAAAAAAAATGACCTTGAAGTGTCAGATTAGCTGCATAATTCAGGAAAAAAATTCTCCATAAAAAAAGCACTAATTAAAACAAATAAGGGGCAGGTTCTTGATGGACTTGCATCATAAGAGTCAC
The DNA here is from genome assembly GCF_000732505.1 of Cyprinodon variegatus. Classification (NCBI taxonomy): domain Eukaryota; kingdom Metazoa; phylum Chordata; class Actinopteri; order Cyprinodontiformes; family Cyprinodontidae; genus Cyprinodon; species Cyprinodon variegatus. The sequence goes on from NW_015151871.1 coordinate 78,624, forward strand.
ATGATTGACCAGACGTTATTACTGGCAGAAAACATGAAGAAGAAAACATAAACTTTATGTTTTTAATGATTTACTCCATAAATTCATGACACATTTTTTCAAATTAATTTTTTACTTATGGTTTATGGCCGCTCACACTGAGCCTGGTTCTGCTGGAGGTTTCCTCCTGTTCAGAGGGAGGTTTTCCTCTCCACTGTCTCTACAAGCATGCTTAGTGTGAGGGATTGCTGAAGAGTCAATGAGTCGATGCAATCAGCTGGTTTTTCTTAGATAGAAAACTTGGATTCAATGTGACTGGATGATCTGGTGAACTGGAAAGTGCCTTGAGATGACATGTACATCGAGTATATTCTATTCAATTCGAAATAATTCTATAGCTCTAATTCACATCATATCAACTCAAGGCACTTTCCAGTTCACCAGATCATCCAGTCAGATTGATTCAGTTTTCTATCTAAGGAAAACCAGCTGATTGCATCGACTCATTGACTCTTCAGCAATCCCTCACACTAAGCATGCTTGTACCGGTAGTTAACTTTTTGTGCTTCCAAGCAGATAAAGATAGTTTGGAGAAGCTCTGAAAATGCCCCAATTATTTCCATAATTTTAGGTCCATTTCTTTTTTCATGCTGCATTTTTTTATTATGCACAAAAGAGCCCTTTATATTTTGCATTCTAATTAGCATTACATGTTTTTGCTGTGTTTCCTGTTTTGTTGCTGGGACCTTATTAAAGGTCCAATACTGACACACAATGACAGAATGTGGCAGAATTATTAGTGAAAAGCTTTGAGCTGGTTAAAATAAAATTCTATTGTAAACCAAAAGTTTGAATGAGTATATCAGTGCAATTTTATGCACTTTATTGATTTGAAGGTAATTTAAACACATTGTGGTATATATGGTGTATGGCGATATAGCCCAACTATAGGGTTATATTAGAGTTTCTTCATAAGGCCCAGCCGTAGCGCTTCCCTGATGGAGGCTCAGCTCAGCGTCTTTATATCGATGAGTTCAGGGGATTTATTAGAAAGCAAACAGTCTGCAGAGGAAGAGAGCAGCACACATGGATGGAGAGGATGAAGGTAGTTAGGAGGACGTCATAAACCAATGATAGGAGGCCGCTCTAACAGAGAGGAAGACTATGGTAGGTGAAGGAAGGTCCTTTCTTCTGGTTACTGCTGGGAAGTCAGGAGGATCCGGATCAGACATGAGCACAGATACAGCCATTAACGATGAGGCTAGATGAGCTAGGACTCCATGTTTGGATCAAACAGAAAGGGAGGGGGGGTTCTTAAAATAATCACTTACTGAAACTGATCAAAAGAAAGCCACTGAGTTACCAAACCAAGGAGGCAAGAGGAGATCAGAGGAGAAAACGGAGCCGTGTTAGACTGATGGAACGAGGAAGCAGAAACCGGTTCCGCCTGCAGCCCTGAGCCTTACCTGGTTGGCGTAAGCATGGGTGAGCGTGGCGTGGTTCTTCCCCGGGCTGTAGGTGGGCCTGTACTTGTACATGGTGGGGGTGGGAGGGGCTTTGTTCAGCAGGCTGCACTCTGCAGGAAACGGAGACGTTTCAGAGGCGGTCTGAGGAGGAGAGGCGGCTGCGGTGACCTCATCCCCTTACCTTCCATGTTCCTGATTCCAGGGTAACGCAGCTCGGGTTTGGGAGGAGGAGGGGGCTCAGCGTCACACGACTGACTCTCCATCATCTCAAGGCTGGACTTGGACTGGAAGACAGAGGGGACATGAGAACAAGGAACCGAACGGAGGAAATCTCATCGTTTAGCCTTTAAAGGTCCGACTGATGATTTGAAGGCGGATTCTTCCACAGCATTAAAGTGATGCGTGGAAAACATCTGTTAGGAAGGAGACTGAAAGGGTTGGACCAGCGATGAGCTCTAAATGCTAACAGAGCAGCAGTGTCTCACCCTGTGCATGTCTCCCTGGATGCCGTTGTCCAGGATCTTGGCCGCCAGCTGAGCCTCGGTGAGCTGCAGCCGCAGAAATGGAGGTTGAACGCTCACGCTCTGCACACACGCCTTCCTGCCCAGATACCTGCACAGACAGCAGCACGCATTAGCACACTGATGGCTCCAGGCAGAAGCACAGCCAGCAAACACGCCGATTCCTCATTCACATTTCCCCCTAAATGTTCACCTTATGTTTACATTATTTATTGGCTGCATCCAAAAATATCAAATATATTTTCAATTTAAACATAGAAATAAAATAATAAATTATAACAGGGTTTATAGAGAAATGATTAACTCTTATTTAAAGATTTTTAATGCTCTTAGAAATTATTTTAAAGCCATCAACAAATACCCACGACTCTCATATATACACGGCAAATTCCTTCATCTTTTCCGTCGACAGGCTGCAATTCCCCAATTTCCAGCCACTTTTGTTGAAATGAGCATTTTCCCCATTCTCTAGCCTTTTCTCCGCAGCGAGCTTCATGTCTGAACATTCCGGATCAACCGGAAGCAGTTCCGTGCAAATATATCGCAATATATTTGCAAATATATATATTATTTAATAAATTTTTTTTATAAACTTTTTTTTTCTAAATAAAGCATTTTTAATGTCAAAATCATCACATTTAATGAATTTTAATGCCAAATCAATAAAAAAATTATTATTTAATGACTTTTAATGACCCGCAGAAACCCTGTATAACTTGAAATAAATTAAATGATATTATTGCTCTAGGTCATCAAATCCATTCAGTTTAGTCTGTCGAATCAGCTGCCTGTAATGGCTTTAAATGTCCAGCAGGTGTCAGTATTCTGTGAGACAGAATCAAAGCAGCATCAATACAGTTTGGCTTTAAGATGCTTCAGTAACATTTACTAATGACTATTGAGCTGATGTGAAAAGTGAATTTCTCCACTGTGAGATCAATAAAGTCTATTTTATATTTTCTGAAAAAAATTTTTCGTTCTTTCCTTGTAAATAATGAATCTTGGTCCTTTAACCAGATCCTCTGGCTAGCTGCAGCTAATGAGAGGATCTCTCTTCACAAACCTGTTTTAAGTAACTAGCGCCACCTAAATGGATGAAGTGTCTTTTCCCTGTTTAAAGGGGAAGACCAATACTTGGAGCATCTGATTTACTTTTTAAAATCTTTTTATTGCGATTATTTTGGAAATGTTCCGCCCTGATTCCCTGACTTTCATGTTGTGAATAGAAACAATCCAGTCCCTCAAATTTTACTCACCTGGGCGCCTGAGAGCTGCAGAGGACATGAGAGACATTCCTCCAACAGCCATTGGTGAACGGATTCACCCCCCCTCGGAACTTTCCAGTCACCTGACGGCGGAGTGAGAGCAGATGATGAAGAACGGGACATTCTCAGACCTCGTCACCAAACTGAACACTTAGCATGGAATCAGGGGGCAGGGGTTCCTACCTGCTCGTTGGTTGTTCTGCCTCTGGCCACCAGCACCACATGGAAACCAGTGAGCCCAGCAACAGGGATGAAGAACAAGCCTGCCACACACATTACAGCCAGCCTGGGAGCAGCGGGAGTCAAGGAGCACGTCTGCACAGCGCAGGCCTGCGGGGGATCGCTGGATCTCTGCTAGAACCAGATAGAGCTGAAAGGATACGTAACGATGGCGTGGAGGTGGTCGATGTTCTTCTGGTGGTAGAGGATGAAGAGCAGTCCGAACCCAAACACGGCCATGATGTGAGCCGTCAGAGACAGCAGGAACAGGAAGAAGTAGCGGTAGTTCCTCCTGCCGATGCAGTTATTCACCCACGGACAGTGATGGTCGAACTCCTGCAACCAGAAACAGGATTCTAACTTATTCTACGTGTTCAGCTCACTGAGCAGCAGAGGGAAAACCAGCAGGCTGTAGCTCTACTGCTCCAAGTTGACCAATTCTAAACAAAACACAGTCAACTACTCTTATATAACCAAGAAAAATCTGCTTCTTTCCTCAGCTCCATTCTCTCCCAGAGAGCCAGCCAGCCAGTCAATGTCTGCTCCTCTGATGCTTTCTGAATGTTTGGACAGGATTACTAGATGTGACAGGTGTTAACCTGTCCTAATCAGCTGAGGTCATCACAGGCCGTAGAAACATATTCAGGAAGATGAGAGGGAGAGTTTGGAGCTCCAAGGAGAAAAGACTCAATATGGATCCTTCCATGATGGCCAGGACAGAACCTGGACATTACAGGATGAGACGGGATCAGGAGAGGACACGACAGGATGGATAGGATGGTGCCAGAACGTGACAGGACAGAAGAGGACAGGATGGACTGGACGGTATAGAACAGGACAGTAAAGAAGGGAACAGAACATGATTGGACGGGACAGAAAGAATGAAACAGTATAGAATGGGAGAGGACAAGACGGGAAGAGATAGGACTGTACAAGACGAGACGGGACAGAACAGGACGGTACAGAATAGGACAGAAAGGGATAGTACAGAATGAAACAGTATAGAACGGGAGGGGACAGGACGGGACGTGGTGGGACAGATTGTGATGGGACGGTACCGAACGGGACAGGCCCAGTGAACCACCTTTTCTGTAGGTTCTGTCCTGAGGCGGACCTGCAGAAAGTCTTACATAAAAGTTTGTCTTTAAGAATCCCTGATAGAGGACAGGGGAGCATCCTGATCAACAGAAGAGCCATAAAAGCAGCACCATGGAATAAAGGAGGTGTTACTGTAGGTTAACACTTTCAGGACATTTTCCTGCCCTGGGAGTCTCCTCATGAGGCTGCTGCCACTTTAATTGGGCTAGACAAACACTGCTGTGTGTGAAAACAGCTGCTGTGGGGCGGTGTCTTTGAACGCACCTCGACACAGTTGTCACAGACGGAGCAGTGGGAGCAACGTGGGGGTCTGTAGAAGCGACAGGTTGAACACCATTTCATCCTGACCTGGATCCCCCTGATCTCCACCGTCTTGTAGAGCGGAGCACGGAAGTCATCCTCTTTGTCCTCGTCTTCTTCCGCTGCACGCACAGCAAATACCTCATCAGTATCTCACTACAGTCAGCACACACTTCTGTACCAGCAGCAGAATGATTTACACAACTAAAATAGGTAGCTACTTCTTTAGCGAGAAACCGTCTATCCAACCAGGCGCTGTGGATTAGACTCTGAATTGTCTGAATAAACAGTCCGCTTCAATTTGAAAAACATTTATCTGGAGAAAAACCAATAAGTTGATGCTTTTATAAACTCACCCCTTGGGAAGATGCCGGGGTCCATGAATGTGGCCATGCAGAAGTTAGCCAACACAAACAGAAAGATAACTCCATTGTAGATTGGAATGGCAACAGAGAAGCGCTCCGAGAGCCACGGACACCTGGAACACCGACAGCGGCTCGTCAGACAGATATCAGGTGGAAGCACCAACACACCGCAGGCAGAGAAAATGAGCACTGAGGCACGCCGCTGAGCTGGGCGGCTTATCTGGCATTTATTTTTCAGTCAGAGGTACCTTCTATGATGCTGAAGCTCTAAAATCTCACACCTGTAAAGTCTGGCTCCATTATATTTCTACCAAAAACATTATCTTCTTTCAACTCACCATCCCTGTAATTGGCATTAAGAGTACTGCATACACCATAGTGTTGCACTGATACCAGTAATGGGCGGGGCCTCGATCCAACACTAAAATGGTGCTATCGCTGTCAATAGCAACAAATAGGGCGCTGATACCATTTTGAGAACCGGAGGTTTATTCAACTATTGTCACCCATTCCAGGTAGGCAATAAAAAGTTCTACTGGATTCACTTTGCATTAGAGTTTTTCCTGCTTCACAAAGGTAGGCAGCAGCTTGACATGAAGCCATGATGGCAATTATTTTACATCCAAGTAGTCTGCAGTTCTTCATATACACACACACATCGATTTCAAACAGATGGTATCGGCCGATACTTCACAGCCAGGTATCGGGTATCGGGGCCAAATTGGCATTGCTGCAACACTAATACTCAATGAGATTAGATCCTAACAAACTAAGCTACACTATGAAGTGTTATTTAAAGAGTTTTTCCAGAGTGATCTCTTTTCAGGAAAAAGAACTGGAGAGACGAGGCTTTCAGGTGTGATGCTGGTGAAGAGTCATCCAGGTCATAGTCATTCAAAAAAGCCAATCCACTGGACTTTGTTTGAAGACGTTTCTCTTCCATCCAGGAAGCTTTTACAGTTCAAAATGTCAGAATTAGCATTTAGTTCCAGGTTTTATACAGTAGCCCAACAAAGCCTTGTTTTGGTCCGTTTCAATTTGCATGTTTTCTAAACAAAAACAAATATATAATGTATATGTGTTATACATGTATATAACATGTACATCATCCGTTTTGGCACATTAGTATTATTATACACCATTAACACATTCATTTTATTGTGATGGATTTGTATAATATGTTACATTACATCATTTATAGGCTTCATAATGACCAAGCAATGTGATGTGACTATTATTTTATTATAAGTTACAGTAATCTACTGATGATATTAAGCAGCCAGTGTCAAAGTGATTAATTTATCTTTATTTTAAAAGTCTTAAGACCCTCTGAAAATGAGATAATCATCGTTGTTCGATGCTGCAGTGTATTGTTTATACTGAGACCAGTCTAACTAGGGAGTACCAATATGGTGGCCGGTGGCTTCATTTCAACCCTGTACTACCAACGGGCAATCAGAGATCCAGGGAACAAATAGAGATCAGTGATCCTGTGTGTTATATTATATTGTTGCAACATCAATGCCTGTATTGCTCTGTGAGAGTCAACCTTTCCTACATATCAGGAAGTATCACCAGCAGTCACTCTGAGCATCATGGAGGACATGAAGACTGAGCACTGCACGGTGCAGGAACCAACAGAGGCTCACCTGAAAGAGGAGGTGATGAACAGACGGGCTGAGGCCTGTGGATGTAAGGGTTTTAAAGGTCTTTAAGCTGCTGCGTGAAATCAAGGCCTTTCTGAAGCTCTGATGTACAGAAAGTGATCAGAAGTCACACATGCAGTATCCATCAACATGTTAACAAGATGGAGCTCTGTTTGCAAAACTACCTTAAATAGAACTAGAAAGTCCTTTAATGAAGGGGGAGGGTTGGTCTAGTGGTTAGAGCTGTGTGTTTGTGCTCTGAGAAGGTTGCAAGTACCTGCTTTGATCCCCACAGCCTCCACTCTGGGTCCCTGAGCAAGACCCTTAACCCCCCACTGCTCCCTGGGCGCCGCACAATGGCAGCCCACTGCTCCCCAAGGGGAGGGGTTAAATACAGAGATAATTTCTCCAATGTGAGATGAATAAAGTTCTATTATCGTTATTATCTAATTAAAGGTTTTAGCAGAAGTCTTATTTTCACTGGTGAAACAAGGTTGGAAGTTTCTTTCAGACGTGCTTTTTTGCCAGGCTTTTTCCATGTTTCCAGAAGTAAGTTAGAAAGTCAAAGAAAGGGGGGGTTGGGGGCATGAAGAGCAGAAGAAATGAAAGATAAAGAAAACCAGCAGATGAAATATGAGAGTTCTCCAAAACAGGATCTATTAGCAGGACTTTCTCGACCCCGGGTGAAACACCGCCATGTTTATCCATCCTGTGAGAGGATAAACGAGGAGAAGAGGAGGGGCAGGGTAATGGCAGGCTGGGCGATGGGCTTTTGTCAGGGTGACAGATGTTGGCCTATTTTCTCTTTCCTAATCCAAAGCACAGAGCAAACTGCCCCCCCACACTGACCACACATATTAGCGCCCCCACACACACGCTTTCATGCAAAGAGGCAGACCTCTGCATGCACACACACCTTTCCATCTGATTTTCTCCCACCAATGCTCTTTTAGCCTTTATCTTTCAGGCAAACAGCCAGTCAGAATGGAGGTGTTAGCACTCTGCTGCCCCCTGCTGGAGCAGCAGGAAACCCCAGGTTTAACCCATGAGAAGGAGCCAGTTCCAGTGATTCAGGGTTTTCATCACCCTGCCTCCTGTGCGCCTCCCTCTGGAGGTGTTTTTCAGGCTGACCTACTAAAGGGAAAAACGTCGTCTGAATCTGAAAATAAAAAACTTTAGTCAGCCGGTACTTTTGACCAGTATTAGTTTTGTTCTGAAATCGGCTCATAAGTAACACACACATTTCCTTTACTTCCACTTTCTATGGATGTTTTCTTTGATTTGTTACAACCTGCGGCTCTGTAGCCACATGTGGCTCTATGGAGCCTCGACAACAGCACTTAAAGTTCACTGAGATTCAAAACTCAAACTTCTGCAAGTATTTTAAATATGAAATAATTCCATACTGTTCAATAAATGATAAGTGTTTTTTAATTTAAAGTAATGTTTGTCAAAGAACACTACTGCCACCTACTGTGACGTCACGGCGCGGTATCGGCTGTTGATCAAGTCCCAGTGCTGTATCTATCTCAGCGGAGTCAGCGGGATCTAGCTCACAGTTGACCCGATGGAGGGACTCTGATTTGGGCCGGCGTCTCCAGGAGCAGCTGGGAGATGCTGGGTGGGGTCGGATCAACCGTGATCCCGCTGACTCCGCTGATCCTGAATATCCAGGTCTAACCAACCGGTATGTTTATGCAGGACAGCTTTTAACAAAATCACATTACTGATGTGTGGAATTCCCACTATAGCAGCTTAGATGGTTTAACATTATGCTAGATTGTCACTGTGTTTGTTAACTGCAGAGCACACAGTGACTGTCATTAAGCAGGAGTTTTCAGGTTTGTAATGAATATCTCTGTAGCCTCTGTAGTCTTCTCTGTCAGCAGAATCATTTCTGGTTATCCAGTAATCACTAACAGCAACATTCCTGAATTAGCTTTTTAGGAGTGAATGGAGGAGCAGCTGTTGGAAACATTGTCCTGGACTTCATGAGCTAATTTGCTAACGGGTTTAGGGCTAAGTTGGTTATTTGGTTTAGTCCAGGGTTAGTCATGTGTTGGTTAGGGTCAGCAACGTGTGGGGGATGGGGGGTGTCAGTGACTGAGCATGACTTACGTGAAGCAGAAGAACAGCGTGGTGGATCCGACCAGGAAGAAGGTGGCTGCTGAAACTGGAACGTAGCGGGAAGGTCTGAGGGGCCTGCTGGGCGGGACCACGGCATGTGGGAGGGGGGAAGAGGAGGGGCCCCGCCCTCCGCTCTTACTGCTGCTACCGGGCATCACCGTCAGCTAGGAGCGCTGCTTCTGCTCATCAACAATGTCAGGGAATCGCTCACTGAGGCTCATTCCAGGGTGTGTGTGTGTGTGTGTGTGGGTGTGTGTGTGTGGGGGGGGGGGTTCTGATGAGCACAGGACAGATTTAGTTTTTTTTTGTTTTTTAAAAGGGCGTCAAAGAGGTTAGTCTGCAAGTTTGATGAGAGGATCAGCAAACTGTTCGACAGCAATAAGAAGCTTTCTCATTCAGAGGAACTCGAAGTATTTTGGTCATCAGCAGCTCTATAGCGACGGTTCCCTCAGCTGGATCGGTCTGTAGATATATAGAGAATAGATGGAGGCATGGAGGCAGAGGTAGAGCTGTCCTGGGACCGAGAACCAGAGGATGGACAAACAGAGGAATGCTTTGAGGCTGACTGGTCTCCTTTATCTGGATCCTCCTTCAGACTGGATGGACTAGCTTAGCCATCCGCATTCACTTTGCTTAAAAACGGATATTTTATGCCAAATAAACAAACTCTTACAAAAAGAAATAGATAAAAAGATGTAAACAGCGTGGGTAACCCCGGTTTACTGCGCCAAGCAGTCTGTTAGCAGGCCTGTGTCGGGGCATCCCCAAACCCCCGCAGTGGCCAACTTAAACCCCCCCACCTGCCAGCTACATCCCCGAGCTGATTGGCAGGCAAACAAGAGGAAACGGCTGGATTTCCAAAACACTCAGAGCCGACTCCAGCAGACCATCCATTAGCATCCATGCGCGTGCTGCTGCTGCTGCTAAGTCGTTGCTCTCAGTGAGGATCTGCAGCATTAGCAGGGTAATTATCTCATTTCAGGCAGCACTAACAGAACCAGGCTGGGATGGATGAGGGTCCCTGTGAGATCCAGATATCAGAGCTCTTCCTTATTTCCTGATTTCCTTATTTCTTTCCTCTCCAGGTTCTTCTGTCTGCTGGTTCCTCTACAAGTAAGCTTCTTTTAAAGTTTCCCCTGTGAGAAAAGTTCATCTGCCAACAGATGAGTCCTGGAAAAATGGAAATCCCTTTAACTTGGGCTTTGCAGAGGTCCTTTAATCCCCGTCTTCAAAGCTGGGATGATGATCATGCTGTCTTTGAGGCTGGTGGGCCCTCCTGGACCACAGCAGCAGAGGATCCAGGCTGAGGTCGGTCCAGCTGCTGCACCTGCAGCAGGAATGAGAGAAAACACATCATCATCCCCCATTCACAGGCCTGCACACAACCTGGAGATTACAGATTATTATTCTGAAACAATTATTCTGATTAATCAATTATTATTATAATAATAATCATCAACTAATTTAGTAATCAATGAATGGTTAACAGGACTTTAGAGACTTTAAATCATGTCTTTAACTGACAGAGCGACTCAGAACAATCATTATATCAAGACTGTAAAAAATAAAAAGATGCTAATGCTTTATTTTACAGTACATCAGGTTATCCTGAGCTATTTCTATAGTTATGCTGCTATAGGCTT
>NW_015151871.1:90762-92407 GCF_000732505.1 Cyprinodon variegatus
CTGCGTTCACGCCCACCACCAACACACTTCCTAGCAGACATGACGCTCAATCTTTTTTTTGCGGGCGGTAAACAGCAGCTAGGTTAGTACCGCGATCAAATAAATCTTTTGCTGCAGGCCGGGCGCTTCTGTCTCCTTGAACCCCAGTGGGCCTCAGCAGATGGCCGCTCACACTGAGCCTGGTTCTGCTGGAGGTTTCTTCCTGTTCAAAGAGAGTTTTTCCTCTCCACTGTCGCCACAAGCATGCTTAGTGTGAGGGATTGTATTCGAGTCAATGAGTCGATGCAAACAACTGGTTTCCCTTAGATAGAAAACTTTGAATCAATCTGACTGGATGATCTGGTGAACTGTGAAATGCCTTGAGATGACATGATGTGAATTGGCGCTATAGAAAGAAACTGAATAGAATCAATACCATGTAATTCTATGATAATAACATAGCGAGTGAAACTATATTACTTGGTAACAAGAAAAACCTTATTTTGTAATTACCAAAAAATGAAGGTACATAATGTCAAAGTATTGTGTAAAGTAGATTTTAAGTTATGATCAGGTAAATAGAGCATTATAAAACTGAACTCAGGCTACATATCAGTAAGAGTTTAGTTAAGAAGCTTGGCTTACTGTCTTCTAGGTTTTCTGTTATATGGCGAGTAATAAACTGTATTTTACTAGAAAATTACACATTAATCTATCGCTGAGTTCCCTGGTTATAACATCATGAAATCTAAGACGACTGACTTCACCTTATCAGCCTGAAATTTGAAGCACAGCACTAACCAAAATTCCCAATAAAGTGTTTCTTGTTACCTAGCAACATAGTGTAACTTGCTATGTTATTACCATGTTATTACAAGGTTATTGTAAAAGAAAGGATAAAGATTTTGCATAAAGATAAAAAAAACATATTTTTCATCTGTCAATCTGCTCTACAATCCAAAGCTCCTCAAGTGGAAAAGTTTTAGTTTCACCTGGTTTGATTCTGTAAAAAACTGTTCTATGAAGAGCTTTTGCTAATCTGATTATAAATTGATTAACCGAGAAAAATATTTGACAGATTACTCGATTTGCAATCTTACCGTTGGGTGCAGCCCTAGTCCTAGTCACCTACTGGTGAACGTTGGCAACAGAAATCTGCTGTTTGTTGATTATTCTTTGCTCTTTATGCTGCATTAACTCAACCAGATTAAGGATAAATTCTACTGGAACAAAGAAGGATAACAGCTCAGGCACTAAGTGATAAAGTGACCAATATGTGGAACATAGTGTTGGGACCCCTCCCCCTGTGACCTGGAGGAAGAGCCCCAGCCTAAGCAGATCTAGGAAACAGATGGATGAAAGCTTTTCAGCTCCACACTAGAAGGACATAATCCAGGCCTCAGGTTCTGCAGACTGAAAACAATGACATGGTTTCACTACAATGACTTTAACTGGAACAGGTTGGCTTTCTAAGTGGACCCAGTGACCTGATGCTGCATCACTGCTCAGCATGTGAAGACTGCTGCAAGCTCTAAATGCATCTAACATGCCCTGATTGGACCAGGGGAGGGATTCACCATTAGCCAAAACTAGCTACTGGGGGCCCATAAAACTCTGTTTCCATGTATGGTTAATACAACTATTCCTTATTGGCGCACATTAATGA
>NW_015151871.1:93842-96462 GCF_000732505.1 Cyprinodon variegatus
TTGGATGATCTGGTGAACTGGAAAGTGCCTTGAGATGACGTGGTGTGAATTGGCGCTATAGAAATAAATTGAATAGAATTGGATGACCTGACTGTGTGCCGAGGAGCTCATTCAGCCATTTGATGATGTCTCGGCAACGGGTCTATAGTCAGTGAGGACTGCTGGCCGAGTCTTGTTTGGTCCTGGAACAAGGCAGGAGGTCTTCCACATCCCTGGAAATGTCTCCAGGGTCCGACTAAGGGGGAAGAGGAGCTGTAGAATCCCACAGAGCTGCTCTGCTCAGGCCTCCAGGACTGACTTCTGACTTCTAGAGACAGACAGGTGGAAGGTGGAGGGAGCAGCACCACCTGCTGATCTGACTGATAATAGAAGCAGGAGAGAGAATATCAGAGGAGGACAGGATGTCCATGTGACTGTGGGCAGGAGAGAAAGATGCTGAGCTTCTTCCTGAACTGAACCTGTTGAAGAATGGATTCAGTTGATTGTCTCTGTCCAGACTAACATCTGTCTGATCATCCTTCTGCTAGAAGCCTGGGATCTTCTTCATCTCTGATATTGTTCTGCTGGAGCTTGATTTCCAGCCTCTTCCTCTATGCCTCCAAGCTTTCTCTGATCTTTACCTTAAGTTGCTTCTGTAAACTCCTCATTAATTCTCTGTCTGCCTTATTAAAGGCTCCTTTCGAATTGTTTAGCACTGGTGCTGAAATGTCCCGTCAGCAGCAGGTTAGATCAACTCCAGAAAAAGTAAAGGTATTTTTAATTTTTTTATTGTTTTACAGCTAATGGGAAATCAAATAAAAATACAATAAGGTCTTATTATTAGGGAACCATCTTGTTGATACTTGAAAAAGAAGATATTTACTACTGCATTAAAACTACAAACAACCTAAACATTTTATCATAGTTTAAAAGGGCAGCTTCCTCTGATGGGAAGAAATAGAAGATTATGAAATTAATGAAAAACATTTTTCCCCCAAACATCTGAGGCTTCACCTCCAAATGGTTCAAACAGAGCCACTAAAGCAGCCATGTGGTGAACGCACTAAACACTGAAGATGATGGAGAGAAAACAAGGATCCAAAAGCATTTCTAGCAATGTTTACCTGAACTTGTTCCTGTCTGGCACTGCAGTATTCCTACACCCAGGGGGGGATTCACCATTAGGCAATACTGCCTTCTTGCCCAGGGCCCCAAGTTCCTGGGGGCCCCATAAAAATCAGCTGAGTACAAAACATAGAGAGGAAAACGAGAAGAAAAGGGACAAGAAGAGAGGGACAAAAAACCTAGAACAGATAATGGATGTCTATTCTATTAACATTTCTCCATCTGGATAATGGGTCTGTTTAATGTGTTCAGAGGGCCCCCCTGCCTGTCTTTGCCTAGGGCCCCAAATTTCCTAAATCCTCCCCTGAGTTCCCCACTATTCACTGTCAATTCCTAGTTTATTTCCAACTCCAGTGTCAGCTCCTCACATGTGATGGAGCCCCTGCATCCTCATCAGCCCCAGCATCCCCCGTATCCCAGGCAGCTCCAGCATCAGCAGCAGCCCCAGCATGGCCTCACTGGGTGGGTGTGTTCACTGCAGTCAGGCAGCAGCTCAAGGCACAGCACCAACCTACAGCTCCATGAAGAAGAGGAGCTTTCTAGCCCTGGTGGATGGAGGCCCGCTTCCATCTGAGGAGCTGCTCTGCTCAGAGGAGGACAGTCCAGGGCAAAGCCCTCAGTGATGGAGCAGCTCCTCCACATCAGCCTGCTGGCCTCCTCTGATCAGAGGAGAAGCAGGATGTTCCTCCTGTTTCAGCATGGAGGAGGTTTTCTCCATGGATGGGAGCATCATGGGGCCCATGGCGGCCAGCAGGGTGTGACGGTACCCTGATGAGAGCTCAACTGGCTCCTTTGATCCCCCTCCTCGATGCTGTTGAAGCTAACAGGACCTGATCATCCCGGCTGACGCCATTAAAGCAGCCGTTAGCTGAGCAGCTGTTAGCCGCGGCTAACTGCTAATCATTAAGCTCACCTGGAGGGATGCGACCCGGCGGAGGGAGTGTCTGAGCGGCTCCTGGTGGATTATCAGCTCGGAACCAGAGCAGCGGGTCCAGATAAAGCTCAGACTGTTAGCCCTCCGATGGCAGCTAGCTCTCCATCGTCCTGAGCAGCAGCAGCAGCGGCTCCCCGGTCTCTGAGCTGGATGAATGCTGGGCCCCTGCTTTAACCGTTAAACCCAGACCGGAGCAGATCCTCCTCTCACATCTCCAGGATCCCACAGATTCCTCCTAATCAGAAAACATCCAGAGCCTGGCTCCAGCAGCTGAGCTGCGCATTAGAAATAACGCTGATTGGCCTTCAGCGCTGTCAATCAAGCTAGCGCCGAATTCTATTGCCCAAGAGACCAAGCCCCGCCCTAGAGCGGGTGACGTCACGGTCACTCGTAATCACGATTGAATTGATTGGAAACACCGGTAGAAGCTATAAAGGAGCCTTTCTCTGCCTCCCGTGACCCACAGTGATGCTAGAGCTCTGCTGCAGCTGCTATTAACATGGCTGCTGAAGCAGGGGCCCAGTTAGGACATTTGGGGCCCTGGGCAAAGACAGGCAGGGGCCCAGTTAGGACATTTGGGGC
>NW_015151871.1:98004-99211 GCF_000732505.1 Cyprinodon variegatus
CGTATGTGGAACAAAGAGAAAATGATGTGTCTCTGCAAGTCATCTAGGAGTCTTTGGTGAAATCATAAATAAATAACTATTTTGATAAAAACAAATAAACAAATAATCAATTTATGTAGATATTAGTACTTTAAATATAAATTTCATGCAGAAGGATTATTGAGAAAAGTAGGTAAGTAATGACAATGGAAAAGATCTGCAACATTTTCACAACACGCATCTATGTAGGGCATTTTCTGGGGGGTTGGGGGTCTAGGGCACCCGGGGGGGCTTATTTCATGGGCCTCACCATGGTCGGCTCCCCCTATCCCCTCTCGCATTTAGATATTAAGGGTTCTGGGCTGTCGATTGGGGGGTTGCACTGGCACCGCCTGTCTCCCAGAGGGGGGGTGGACTGTGCTTGTTGGAATAATTAAGATTCTTAATGTTTGTTCTTATTATGTATAATGTGTGACATACGACTGTTCCAGAGGGGTGTTGCACAAGCAGTATAGGTCAACTCATAGGAAGTGTTGCTCAAGCTTAACGAAACCAACCGTTCTCGTACCATTTGACCGCAAGACATTTAAATGCAAATTGACCTGTTCACTGATGCTGCATATTGAATTGTCTATCTTGTTTCCCTTTACTTTAGTTAACCTCAGTTTGTGTAACTAGAGACCCCGCTGACTTTAATAAATAGCGAGGAGAAAGTTCAAGACCAGCAGAGTAAAAAGAATTCTGACTCTGTGCCTTTCTTTCCTTGTTTTGCAGTGTTTTAGGTGTTAGACCTGACTGTGCCGGACACCCCCTTTTGGTACTCCCAGTTTTAATTACACCTGAGAGCAACACGCAACAACATCACATCTGAGCAGGCGTAGGGAGCATCTGGGTCTTCTCACACCCCTGTTCCCTGGCTGCCGCCTGGAGTCGTGGGCCTGGAAGAAGAGCGAGCCGCCTGGTCCGTGGTCTTGGCGGGGCGCTGCTGCGGGGCCTGGGTGGCCTGCCGGTGGCGGGGCTATCACTTCTGCTCTCCCCAAAGGAGGTTGGAGGGAGGGGCGTGTAGTGGCTGGGAAAATTAATTAGGTGGGATGGGGTCGGAGCAGGAATGAGATGGGTATGTGTGGCGGTGTCACCGCTCATCCCCCACCATTAGGATTTTAGGTTCACTTATTGGGTCATCCAATAATCCCGGGACCAACCATCGGTGCCGCCAGGTCTTTGGTCC
>NW_015151871.1:105058-105971 GCF_000732505.1 Cyprinodon variegatus
GTTATTTTTGTCTTTGCCTCTCGGCAGGAAGTCATCCAGCAAACTGGATTTTCGGACCTTTTCTCCCTGGAAGGATCTACTGTGCTTCAAACTGAGCTGGGGATACAAACCGGAGGTTTGGATCCACTTTCCCCCGCGGAGTCGTTTGAGTTTCACACTGAGCAAGGGATTCATCTTCACCACAGTCCATTGAAGTACCGCAGGAAATCTGAGTGGCAGTCAGTTTTCTCTGTTCATCTACAAGCAACCGCATTCTGGGTAACCTTGTCCACCCTACACCTTATGAGACAAACACCGGAACACATTCCTCACCTACTGGAGTCTAAGAGTCCACCAATTCTCTGGAAACGTGAGTCTGCCTATCCTTCCTCCTCTTCAAGTTCCAGAATCTATTTTCCCACTGAACCTGAACTAACCACAGTGTCTTCCCCTCACCTTTCAGTTCCGGTTGAGCAGTGTTCAGAGCAACACTGGAATCTCCACCAAAACTTCTCAATAAACCTGTTAAACCTTTTCCCTGGTCTCACTGAAATGGTTTCTCTGCATTTTGGGTCTATCTGTTTTTTTTTCTCTAAGGGTGAATTGTTGCTCTAAAGTGCCTTGAGATGACATGTTGTGAGTTGGCGCTATAGAAATAAACTGAATTAAATTACATTTATTTGATCATCTTCCTCCCTCACCACCAATCTCTAATATTGTTCTGCTGGAGCTTGTTTTCCAGCCTCTTCCTCTATGCCTCCACGCTTTCTCTGATCTTTACCTTAAGTTGCTTCTGTAAACTCCTCATTAATTCTCTGTCTTCCTTCTTAAAGGCTTGTTTTTTCTTGTTGAGCAGTTCCTTCAGATCACCTGTGATCCAAGCTTTATTATCTGGGAAGCTGTTCTGGTAGGGATGGTGTTTTCTACACAGGAG
>NW_015151871.1:107301-114873 GCF_000732505.1 Cyprinodon variegatus
AATGACTGACAGTTAGAAGGACCACTGATTGAGGAAATAAAAGATTGTTCTCTATATCTTTAATTATTCATACATTAAGGATCAATGTCACAAAATAAATGACTGAAAACTGATAATTAACCATTCTTATGCTCTCTTGTTTTATTTCCTTTTTTACTTTTTTATCTTGTTTTATGGTTGTTTTAATGTAAATCTGTGTATTTGCTTCCTATATAAAATGATTTTACTAACTTATTAACAGAAAAAACTTCCAGCTTAGTGATACATTTAACAGAATCAGTGTGAATAATATTCAACAAGAAATAAAATGGGCTCATCACATAGCCTACCATTAAGGTCCCTCAGTTTCATTTGTTCGGGGTGAAGAACATTGATACCTGCTGACTGTAACCTGAAGAGGAAAAACCTAAAACCCATCAGAATGTGGAGAAAACAGTTCTAGCTATAGGAATCATTGTAGTTCTTAGACCTGCATCATTTTATCTGTTTACTTTGGTTTATTTTATGGGTGTTCATGTTGAGGAATAAGGTGGTAATATTGGTTATGATATCAGTAATAACAACAACTTCCTAGTTCCTAAAACCAGCCTAATTACATAGGATGCCCATTGTTTATGTTTCCATGTTCTGAATGTCCATCAAGTCGTCTCTGATGAGATCCACAGTCTGATTGGATAATGTCAGCGAGTTCCTTCTCTGATTGGTGGGCAGGGTTGGTGTCTAGATGCTCCTTCTCTCTGATCAGGGTTTTCCGGTGAAAGAACAGATAACAAGGCAACAGAAAGGCGGCCAGGGAGAAGATTAGAAGTCCTACATTGATCTGTGGTAGGAAAGTAAACATGAGTTCATCCTTGGAGAATAGTTCATCTACTTTGCACCAGGATACCAGTTTATGATCATAAAAAAGTTTGCCTTTTCATAACAGAGTAAAACACAGATTCATGTTTGCTTTGATATATTACTGCTTTATGCTATCCTACATTAAAAAGCAAACATACTCCTCCAGTTGGAGTTCTGAATTTAGCCACAAGCAGGAATAAATCATTGTTTGAACTGATACTTAAAGCATCTTATTTTTAATGACATTCTGAGGAGTTCATGCATCCCTGCTATAAGCTGTGGCAGTTATGAGAGCTCCCTACCCAGTAAGGGTCGCCTCTGAGGTGGCCCACCATCAGTATGAAGAGGGGCTGCTGGAGTAAAGCAAAAGCAGCGCTGATGGTGGACTGGAATCCTGTCAAAGTGCCGAAGTGGTTAGTGGGATACCTGGGATGGAGGAGAACAGAAATTAGTAGCGGGCTCTTCCCCAGTAATACAATTTAATTCAAAATAACAATGTATGAAAGCAGAAAAAAATTGAAGATAAGATGTTAGTTCCTTCATGATCCAATAAGTTTATAGTCAGAATCTTAGGCTATGTTTACAACAGGCGTGCTTTGAGCAGCCAAAANTTCTGTTGCTTCAGCTGCCTGTGAAGTGCATCAGATACTTAGAAGCTCATGAGGCGCTGCTCCTGCTTGTTAAAACACGGTTCAGGACCTTTTCCTGCGCCAAGATGCACGTCAACCATTGAATTTGCATCTAAACCGATTGCTTCTGCTGATCAAAGTGTGTGTGGGGTGAACGTAGCACTAATTAATGGTGTTACTCACACTGCAGCATAGAGGCCTCCACAGCAGGAGTGGATGAATCCTCTCACTATGGTGTGAAGAACAAACGACACCACCTGGTAAATGTGACCAGAGAACAGGACAGTTTTTAGAGTACTGACAGTATTTACTTTTTATTTGCTGTACAAAACTCTATGTAATTTAATGGAAAACATGACGAGTTACATTAGATGTTTTTTTTCCTTACCTGTATGGGCAAGTTGTCAATTAAGGAAATGACTCCAAACATGACCAGAAGGAAGTTGGTAAAGACGAAGGCTCTGATGGCGTTGGTCAGCTTCTGGACCTTTCTGTCTCTGATTGGGGGCTCTGAGACGCTGAGGGAACAATTGTCATAAGTTCTGATAATCTAATGTTGTCATTTTTGATGCTACATGGGTCCCAGTGTTCCCAGCATGACATGAAGGAAGGACTGAAACAAAGACTGATCATCCCACTTCCTGTTTGATTAGACAAACCGATCAATATTTTCCTACCTCTTGGTTTTTAGTTGGCTGGGATTCTCCTCTTCACACTCTTTCATCTTCCAGTCCATCATGTATCCAATCAAAGGACATGTCAGCAGACACAGAAGCTGCGTTGAACCAAAGATGGATGAGTAGAAACCAACTGCAGAGACATGCAGAGTGAATCAGTTCAGATTGATGAAAATAAATGGATGGGAGGGAGACTCAATCTGGACTGGCTCCATGTTACAGTTACCTTGCTCCTCAGCCTCCCTCTGTAGCTCCTCTGAAGCTGAAAGACACAGCAGCTGCTAAGCTTTACCAATAGAACAGAGACATGTGACCTGTAACACATGATGTTATGCATGTTTTACGCCTACCGTTCGGGTCACCATGAGTAACCAGGAACTCCAGCATCTTGTTCATGGCTCCCATGAAGAAGATCAGCCTCAGCTGGGTGATTGCCATGGCGACGACACTCCACAGGAAGATGGGAGAGCAGACAGAGTGACAGATTGGCACCGCAGCTGAACGACAAACAGGGAAACAAACACGAGTTCAGATCTGAAATGGTCTGATTCCAGGAACTACGCAGAATCAGCTCTGAGACCGGATACAGACAGTACTGTACACTGGAAAACATGGAAATATACATAAGTCATTTTTTTCCTAAAATAAGTGCAGTTTTTCTTGAATTGAGGAGGTAAGTGAGACACTTTGCCAATGGAAGAAGACAATTTACATTTAACATACGAAAAAAAACATTCATTTTGTCTTATTTCAAGTGTATATTCTCTAATTACCTTATTTTAGGGGTAAAAATCCTCATTCCATTGGCAAATCATCTTATTTACCGACTCAAATTGAGGGTAAATACAGTTAATTTAAGACATTTTGACTTATTTCTAGATCGTTTCTGAAGTGTAGAGAGATGATGCATTTATTTTGAGATAAGAGTGGTCAGAGTTATTAAGTAAGAACAGTTTAAAATGAAATTTGCTGCAGAGAATGTGTTTTCACCAAGGCTCGAATAAAAAAAACAAAATGCTATTGTTTACTCTAGAAGATGGAGCATTAAAGCTGATTCATTTATTTACACTTATTAGTGGAAACAATGTCAGTAGGACTTAGAATGATTAAGTCTACCATACAATCTGCAGCCTTTTATGTTTCAAACAGTGTGTAGGCATTGAATTAAATGGCAGCATAAATACCAGGGGATGAAAAACAGTTTAAACTACAAAAGTTTCCCTCCGATGACAAAGAAAAGTCAGATCTAAACGCCAAAATTTGTCCTCGAGTTCTAGGATAAATCTCAACATCAGCTGTTTGAGTTACGGACCCATTATTAGCGGGTTAGATGATGGAGATTAACATCTTATGCTCTGTAAACATTGGAGATCTCCTCTGTCAATCGCCGCCTGACCGACTCATCTCTCTCAGATCTCCTCCATGCATCTGTCACTACCCTTAAAGCAAAGCAACAGACCTACTGGCGATAAAAAGCTGATTTATCATTAGCGCATTCAATTGGCATTAAATTCTAATAATGTGTCCCTTTAAGATCCAATGCTGAGTCGTTTGGCATCTTGATCTAAGCACCTTCATACATAGAAAGCCTATATGTGATCCTTTCTTTATTGTAGGCAGCAGACTGCGGAGATAAATCATTCCAAAGACATTTTAATGGTACCATCACACTGTTCTTTCATAAATATCAATGGCAGCATGCACTTCTTTATGGGTAAACAGCAAACATGCATGAACAAGGCTGAATACGACACCAGAGAACAAGGCTGTACCTTTGGTCGTGCTTTGGGACTCTTCTTGCTCTGATTCAGGCCATTTGTCTCCCGTCGTTCCCTCTGCAATCATCAAATTGTTGACGTACTTGTCCCCAGCCGTCCTATCTTCATCACTATTCATTTTACTGTTGAGAGGTATAAAAAAATGTGAACTTCTATCTAACCAGTGACCTGGTCCTCTAATGACCTCACTGATCACCACAGGTCAGGGATCCCCGCCTCAGGCTTTCATACTGATGAAAAGAGGTTTATTTTAATGGAGCTAAACTAAATCTTTTGTTTTGACACAACATCCAACTTCACTCATGTTGTTTTGTTTTTTTGTTACTTTTGTTTAATGTACAAAGAATTACATTAAATAATATTAATGTTATTACTGCTGTTAGTTCTGAGAGTAAAATATGTTTAAATGGTGACAGACTTCCACTGTCTGTCATTCTACCATGCCTCCTTTATGGCCCCAATGACACACAATGACCTTATTGGTGTGAAAGTATATACTAAACCAGATATATAGATAGATATCAGAGATCTGATTGTTCCTTATGTTCCTAATGTTTGCTCTCAATCTGAAGCACTGGCGTAACTTTCTGAAGGACTGGAATGGACATGTCCCCACCAACTTTGGGCATGGAGGGGACAGTCCCCACCAATAATCAATAATTTTTCTTTTTTTCCCCCTTTCCACTGATTTGCTTTGCCAACAGTAACGGGTTGGGTTCAGCTAACTATGTTTTCAGTCCATGTTTTTTCCTCGCTCTGCCGCTGCTCTCCAGTCCCTCCTCTCTGTCTTACGTCATTGGATCTGTTGCTTTGGGACATAATATTATTTGGGGTCGCTATTTACTGCATACAGAGTATGCCACCGAAAAATCTGTTTGTTACTCATATGGACCTTTTTCAGCTAAAAATGGCAACAGAGTGTACATTTATATAAGTTGAAAAAGCTGGGCTTCTCAGAGGAACATTACTCAGAGTTACAGATTAAACTTAACACATATCTGTTGTACTGGCGACCTGTCCAGGGTGTACCCGCCTCTCGCCCCTAGACAGCTAGAGATAGACACCAGCACCCCTCACCACCACACTTGGGAATAAGCGTGTCAGAAAATTGATGAATGGACATATCTATTGTTTTCTTATTGAAAGGAGAATCGGAGCTACTATATATCTTGAAAATGATTTTCTCAGGCATCATTATATCGGTAGACAGGTTCATAAATCTGTTTTTAAGCAGAGCAGAGACACAATTAGGGACAGCTGCAGATTTAAAGGTGAAACAGATTTACTGGGATATGCAACATGCAATAAAATATATCTCCAATTTTACAAGAAAAAATATGCAATGCTATAATAAAACTCAACATATAATTTTGTCTTTTGTAGTTCAAAGAGACCCAGAAATACCTGCAACCCAGAGACAGTCATACTCACATTACACAGACTTAAAATCTAAGAAACCTGCAAGAATTAAAGCAGAAATAATAAATAAAAAATCAGTGCATAAATGTTTTTTTTTTAATATAAGGTTAAATACATAGACTTTGGCTGTCAACAAGATATGGAACTCATTTTTAAATTTGATTTTGCTGCTTGTGAAGGAGGATAATCACTGATGCAGCTTAAAGGGAAGCCATGCATGGATGGATGGATGGAACGGAAGTTGCGTCCATAATAGGGATGCATGATATATTGATGTTGACATCAATATGTTATTTGGTGATATTTGTCATTATTTATAGATTACTGTTTTTGAGCCCTTTATAAATAATGCACTAAAGGCAGGCCTCTGTCTATAACTATAAATATCAGTGTATTGTGGTTCTGTTGTGTTCTCAACAAGAGGAAAGCATTCAATATAAATATACGTTTGAGCTCATTTTTGGAAAATATAAACCCTATTGAAAGCGTTCAGGTTGAGTAGCTGTAGGTCAATCAGCCACTATCCTTAGAGCGTCCTCACCAATCTTTATCACAAAGTTACAACCTTGATCTGCAGGTTTACTAATGGTTCCTAGAATTTCTAAAAGTAGAATGGGAGGCAGAACTTTTAGTTATCAGGCTCCTCTCCTGTGGAACCAACTACCAGTTTTAGTCCGTGAGGCAGACACCCTGTCTACNTCAGAGATCTGATTGTTCCTTATGTTCCTAATGTTTGCTCTCAATCTGAAGCACTGGCGTAACTTTCTGAAGGACTGGAATGGACATGTCCCCACTTGGGATTAAGTGTGTCAGAAAATTGATGGAAGGACATATCTTTTGTTTTCTTATTGAAAGGAGAATCAGACTGCAGAGCTACTATATATCTTGAAAATGATTTTTTTCAGGCATCATTATATTGGTAGAGAAGGTTCATAAATCTGTTTTTAAGCAGAGACACAATTAGGGATTGTCTCCTGTAATACCTGAAACCTGTCTATGATTGTTAAGGGTCGGTCGTTAAGGAGGTATTGTTCACCGGCTGGAGCGGGTAGGTCCCTTGTTCCTCTGTTCCTCCAGAGGAGACAATCCCCCCTTAATGGCAATCCCCCCTTTAACGACCGACCCTTAGAATCATAGACAGGTTCAGATATTACAGGCTAACGATGGAACTAAAACGACCCATTCATCGGTTACCATTTGCATGTTTCCAAGCAATACAAGGCCTTGTCCATATAAGACTCAAACTCACTGCGGATCCAAACATTTGAATTGAGAAAGCTTCCTGGAGAGGTGGCGAAACGTCTTCAAATCTTGAAAACCAAGTCCAGTGGATATTTTTTGAATTTTTACGGAAAATATCTTGAAAACCAAGTCCAGTGGATATTTTTTGAATTTTTACGGAATGACTATGACCTGGATGACTGAGAACCTTCATCAGCAACCTCTAACTTTATGTTTTCTCTGTCTTTACTTGCCATGGTAGCTTCATCTGGGCAGGGGCTCTGTTAAGATGAAAACCATGTTGGAAGGAGGCACCAGCTTGGCTTCTGTCTTCAACAACTTCATGTTCACGTGTCAAACTCAAGACAAGCAGGCCAAATCTGGCCTGCCACGTCAAAGATATGTAAAGTAAAGGATTATGTTCCAGTAGCTAACACTGCTAAATAAATAGGAGTAAAATCACAGCAATTAGATCTTTGTGACTTCAATGATGAAGTTTGAAAGTTTCATTTACAGTTGTGAAACTATTGGTCCCCTTTAACATCTCAAACTTTGGACAATTCAGGCTTGAAACATAAAGATCTAAAATTTTAATTTAAAAATTTGTACATTTTTTGTGAAGAATTGTGAGGGATTTACCCCCTCGCTAAATGGTGCTGTAAAAAGGCCTTTCTTGTCTTTTAGAAAAATTTAGTTATTGGGGGAACGGTTCAGACTTTGTCTTTATTGATGTAACTTATATATACTGTATATTTTGTTTTGACCACTCTCTTTTTCTTTGAAGTTACCTGGTCAGATGTTGCCATGGAAGTGCGCCCATGAGCAGTACTGACAAGGACCTGGTGTTTCCAATCAGCCTCATCTTTTCTGACTCTTTTTGCATTTGGCTAGGGTCACTGTCACTACTGTTAGCATGAGGCGCTACCAGAACTCTGCAGAGGTTTGCACAGGCAGTCCAACTCCTCCAGGATGGCACATCAATATGTGCCATTGCCAGAAGGTTTGCTG
>NW_015151871.1:115574-118942 GCF_000732505.1 Cyprinodon variegatus
GGCAGTTATTGGAGGATGAAGGAATTGATACCACTGATTGGCCCCCACGCTCGCCTGACCCAAATCCAATAGAACACCTCTGGGACATTATGTTTCCATCCATCCCACGCCGCCAGGTTGCACCTCAGATTGTCCAGGAGCTCAGTGATGCCCTGGTCCAGATATGGTAGGAGATGCCCCAGGACGCCATCCGTCGTCTCATTAGGAGCATGCCCTGACATTGTCAGGCATGCATATACGCACGTGGGGGGGCATACAAATTACTGAATACCATTTTGAGTTGCTACAATGAAATTTCAGCAAAATGGACTAGCCTGCTGCATCATTTTTTCACTGTAATTTTTGGGGTTTCTTTGAATTCAGCCCTCTGTAGGTTGATAATTTTAATTTCCATCAAATGATGTGGCATCATTTTGCTCTAACACATCACCCAGTCCATATCAGTAGAAATAAACAGCATGATTTTTTTTTTGCCCTATTGAGATCTGATATGTTTTTAAAGTGTTCCTTTAATTTTTTTGAGCAGTGTATATATAAAAACAGAGTTCTACAATTTTTGGATCCAGCCTGATGTTTTTTTCTCTTTCGGTGTGTTTTCTGGGCCTCATCGGTCATTTTAAGTCTGCAACATTTTGACTCTCCACCAGATTCTGCATCTGTAGTGCAAACCTTACAAGAATAAACAAGTGGAATGCAACCATGAAGTGGAACAAAATTTATTGGAAGTTTTAAACTTGTATCAGATTAAAAAAAAAAAAAAAAATGTTGTGCAATATTATTCAGATCCCTTGAGTTAATACTTTTTAGTGCCACTTTTTACTGCGATTCCACCTGCAGGTCACTTGGGGTATGTCTCTATCAGTTTTGCACATTGAGATTCTGAAATTCTTGCCCATTTTTCCTGCAAACAGCTGAGGTTGTGAGGAGAGTTTGAGAGAGGAGAGTGGATGGAGAGTTTATGATTAGCAGTTTACATTTCTTTACTCAGATTCTTGAATAAATTCAGGTCTGGGCTTTGACTAGGCCATTCTAAAACCTGGATATGCTTGTTTATGAACCAACAGTGAAAAAATAAAGTTCAGCATATTCTGAGTCTGTGTTGTGGAAAAGTGACACGATGTGAAGTGCTACGTTAAAACAGAGTTGCTGTAACCATTGTAGATAAAATCTCCCTCCAGGGTGCAATGTGGAAATCAGAAGAACGTTTGCCTCAGACGTCATAGTTGCTTTAATGAACACCTGCCCACCTTATGCTTCCTGTGCCCATCAGCACCTCTCTCAGCGTTCCTTTGCTCCAGTGAATTAGAGATAAATAATTTCTCTCCTGCACCTAAGAGTGTTCACCTATGGACAGGAGCTTCCATTATTGAAGCTATTGGAGTGGGATGGTTTTCTGCTGGTGGCTGTTTCTGGAAGGTTGGCAGCACAAAAAGTGTGAAAATTCCAATAATCAGTAGTGATTGACTGAATGCAGTGATCTACTGAGCCTGCTAGATAGTCCCGCCCATGATGGCGGCTCCACGGATCAACATCACTAAAACACAATAGAGGTCTATGAGGCCCCTGCTTCTTGTTTGTCTGTGGATTCCTTCAAATGAATGTCTGTGGACCAGACCCTTAGAAAAACCAGTCCTCTTGGCTGCCTGCCAAGAGGACATTTAGAGGGAAGGAAAAAATAACATTTTCCTTTGAGTCCTTCCTCTAAACACTTCCTCTCTTTGAGTTCCCTGTTTGTTGCCTCTAAGGGTCTGATCTAGAGACACTGAAAAAAATTCATTGAGATTAGATCAAGGTAATATAAGGTACATTCTCTAAGCAACAAGGGCCTATTGAGGTAAATAAATCCAACATTGTCTGCTCATGAATGCAGCGAACTACTGCCTTGATTTTAAAGCAATATTTTCAAAGATAAGGAAGATGAAGTGAGCTGCTGGACTTGCCTGTCTGCAGTATTGTCTGTTTCTAGGCAGAAACAATCAAAGTGCGATAATATTGTTAGAGATATTTTAATGTGGTCACAGGAAGAATGGGACAAAATAACAGCTAATGGTTAGAGGGTGATTAGATGGTAAATGGAATATTTGATGGTACGTTTCACTAAAGCTGAAAATTACATAAAATGGAAATGGAAATGGAAATAGAACCATGTTGGGTTTAAACTGTTTTCTGAAACGGGAACAATGATTGCCTAATTAATTATAAGTAAACAGTTCTGTTGAGTAGCTTAGTTAATTAACATCAAGTTAGAGGAATGAACACTAACGTGTATCTGATGTCTTCTGGTGCCGGGAAGGATTCACCCGGCCAATTCAGGAAGCAGTTGAGGAAGACAGTGCAGGCCATACCTGTCCACACCCACATGATGAGCCGGAATGACACTCCAAGGTCATAAATCAACTAAGTAGGAATAGGAGGCAGGTGTGGATGGAAAGACAGACAGAAATGAAAGGAAAGGAGAGATTATGGGAAAATGAGAGAGATGTAGAAAAAGACTAAATGTTAGATGAAATAGTAAAGGTGACATCATAATGTCAGTGACCATTTCAACGTTTCTAATCTTTTTGGAGTTGCTCTCCCTCCTCTAAATATGCTTTTTCTTAAAAAAATGATTTCCATCCTGTTTTTACTCCTTTTTTCTACAGCTTTTATGGATCCACCTGTGGTAAGCTCAGCTGGCTGGATCTGATTAGGAAGGGCTATATGGGGTCAGACAGGGATGTCAGAGGAAACGCCAAGCAGGAAGTTAGAGCCATCTGTAGACCTCATAGAGGCAGAATGGGATACAGGCAAGAATCCAGGAAAGGAGAAAATGTTTGAAGGTCCCAATTAGCCCAGTGAACCACCAGGTTTCTTCCTAGAGGGGATCAGTGTCTAAAATAAACGATTGGAGAAGGACCTTCGTCAGGGGGGAGACCAAGAACCCCATAGTCAATTGGTTCCTCTCCTATGGAACCAACTACCAGTTTTGGAAAGACGTTGCAAGTCCAGTTTTCAGCGTCTTTTCAACCATCTGAAACTTACGGCTTTTCACCTTTCACATTTCAACCAAATGTAAATGTCTTTGGACCAATTTACTACCAATTTTTGTTCAGTGGGAAATATTCCAGGAAGATGCCCATCAAGCACAAATAAATACTTTTTTGTAAATACTTTCTGGATGCAGTGCATTCCTCAGTGACTCCATAAAGAAAGCCTAAAATAACCAGAGCCACCTTGTAACATGCAACATGTTGTTTTACATTTGCAGGGAAGTATAGTTTTTTCTTCATTTGATACTCATCTTACTGTTGACCCAATGAAAAGAGATGGGACAGAAGCTAGTAACAGGAGCTAGGACCAGGGGCAAGGAACAGAAGCTGGGGGCAGGG
>NW_015151871.1:123036-124841 GCF_000732505.1 Cyprinodon variegatus
TAAAGTTAGAGTGAAGCTTTATTGACACGCAGACCAACACACACACACACACACACACACACACACACACACACACACACACACACACACCTTCTGCTATATGTAGTGAGGACCATGTGCTGACTCCCATTGATTTCCATTTATTTTCAGTCATTTTCAACCCTTTCTGTGCCCTAACCCTAAAAATAACCCTTGCCAATGCATACCTCACCTTAACCCTATTGACACTTTAGCCCTAAACGTACCCATTAGCAAAATAGCATGTGAGGACCAGCAACATTGCCTCACTTTGGAACAACTGGTCCTCAATCTGATGGTGAAATTGGAAAATGGTCCTCACTCTGAGGGCTAGACAGGTACACACACACACACACACACACACATACCCTTGTCTTGCTATATATAGTGAGGGCCATGTGTGGACTCCAACTGACCTTAATAGATTTTTAGTCATTTTCAACCCTTTCTGTGCCCTAACCCTGAGAATAATCCTAAGCATTAGCAGTGCATACCTCACCCTAACCCAAATAACTCTGTAGTCGTAAATAAATACAAATATAGCTTGTGACGACTGACCAAAAGGTTCTCACTTTGTAAAGATGTCCCCAGTATTACTCTAAAACAGGAGCACACACACAGACCCCAAAATGAACACTAAAACCTCTAAGGACACCTCTATGACCTCTGTCCATACTGTTTACACGTCTGATTCACATCTAATACCTGAACTAAACTAAGACTTGTTTGGATGACAAAAATCTCTTGGATACAACAACAACAGGTCGAAATAAAACACACAGAGATCATTTAACAACTGTAAAACAGATATTAAACAACAAGACACAAAGAACCTAACAGAACTAGAAACACAATATAAAACAGGAATCTTGGTAAAATATTCCTATTAGACCAAACTAAAATTAACATGCAGATTCTTTATCCCTTGCCAGATCATGGTTTAAACAATTTGTTATTTTAACAACTTGTTTCTTCAATTTGATGGGAATAATATGGAGTTCAACCACAGGTTTGACCTGATTCCAAAAGATGAGGGTGAAGAACAGAGGGAGCGTTCAGAAAGCTGCTCTTCATTAAAAGTGTTTGGTTAATGTAATGCCTAAAATATTATACGGTATATAGTGACAGGGGTATGAATATTTTTTACATTCTTTTCTAAACATGATTTAACAGGTTTTAAAACTCTTTCATCATCGTTTAAATGGGTCTGCCCTTTCTATTCAACTTACTGATGGAATTAAAGCAACTTTAGATTTTGTAGTCGGAAAAATCAATTTTCTATCAAAGACCGTGATAATATTTTTATCTGATTTTCATTTACTTTATTAAAGTATTCACTCAGGCTGCCCCCACCTGCCAGGCTGGATGAGAGGGCCTCTTCTAAAAAGCAGATAATGGAACAGAAGATGGTCTTTCTAATCACAGACTCCTTCCTCTCAAAGTTCTTTCAACATTTTACTGTTTTTCTCCCACTCTGTATAACATGTTTTTAACCTGGTGGGTGTGTGTGTGTGTGAGTGGTGGGGGGGGGGTCTAAATCACGGCCTGTGTCTGCATGTGTACCTTTGCGAGCACGTGCCAGCAGGAGCTGCTTTCCACTTGTCATGTTTTCTGCGTGAATCCGTCAGCATAGCTACAAATTTTTTCAGTCTGTGAGGAGGGGTGTGGAGGGGGCGTGGAAAACCAAAATGACATAACTTGGCACGCCGACCTCACAGATGTGTCAAGCATAAACCAAGCTTTCACGGACAGATCTGTGCAGAAATGTAAACATCTAGAGATTTAGC
>NW_015151871.1:125280-128378 GCF_000732505.1 Cyprinodon variegatus
ATGATGTGATGATGTGATGATGTGGCAGACTGCAGTGGTATAGAATGCTGTTAATCGGGGCCACTTTCTGAGATGTGAGCCCGTTTGGTCAGCAGCTGCCGTCTGTAACTCTAATCAACTTCTCTGATCTGAGTAAGATTACAATTTTTATCAGAATCTGTTTTCATGTCTCCTGGTTACTTAAAACATTTACATAATGAAGTGTTATTTAAAGAGTTTGTCTCGACTGATCTTTTTTTTAGAAAAAAAGAAGCGGAGAGCGAAAGCTTCAAGGTGTAGACACAGAGCTGTTGATAGAGCTTTCCACTATCAATAGATTGTGGAAAAACTCCAGAAAACAAATAACTGTTGCTCTCAAATGGCGTGAAGAGACTTTGTGTAGTTCTCTAGATTTAGATCATTTTGGTATTCTTAGTTCTGCTCTTCCTGGTTATCTTTTTCTGCAGAATTTCCTTGGTCTAGTTTTAGTTATAGTTATTCTTTCTCTTATATTTGAGTGAGGTTTTCCATGGCTTCAGTGATCTTGCGTTCCTTCTCTCATGGTCTAGTTTTTTCCCTTTGTCATTCCTTATTTTGTGAATTATATTCCCATATATTTATTACCCATAGTGTCCTTTCCTTTCCTTTAAGCTCCAGTCACATCTTGCTGATTTATCCAGCGTATGCCCGATGTTCTAGGAATCTCCTAAAACGCTGGCATACGCTGAACTTTCTATGGATTTTTTCAATTTTGGCCGTATACATAGATTATTCATAACGAGGCCAGAACTTCTGTCCAACAACAGCCTAACTTATGTATAACGCACGGCAGCGTAATGCCCATGAAATGATGCACAACCCAGTGTCCTGAGGGGGGCAGTGATGCTCTGGGAGGCACCAGGCCAGCAGAAAAGATTTCTTTGATCGCAGTATTAACCTCGCTGCTGTTTACCCCCCACCAAAAAAGAATAAGAGAAAAAGGATAAAGAAATAAGTTTTTTGGTGGCAGCAGATTGAGCGTCATGTCTGCTAGGAAGTTTGTTGGTGGTGGGGGTGAACGCAGGGAGGATCCATCACCCTCACCTTCTGGCTCCCCCTATGATGGGGATGAAGTCTGGAGGAGAACTGACGGTTTCCTCCTGTGACCCCCCTTTATACCAAAACGCTGCCAATACGCCATTATACAGTAGCTGGAAGTTAGAAACACGTTCAGCGCTCGTCTGGAACACCTCAGATACCTTGATATGCGTTGGAGAGAAGTTCTGGATAAGTTACGCAGAAGTTATGCACAAGTTACTCAGAGGTTTAGGATCAGCTAGACGCCACGACTGATGAGGAACTGACACTAAATGGATGTCAACCATCAGATAACTGACCTGGAACTGATGGCCCACGGATGGCTTACGCTGGCATACTTCAAGAAAATTTTGAGCATGTTTATAATTTCTCTACTTACATGTCCGATGTCAACGTCTGCCAGCGTGTTTCAGCATTTTCCACATGCTCATAATTTATCCAACGGCTCCTTCTAGCTACCTGTCCCCACCTGCTCCCTATCAGCTAACTATTCCTCCC
Source organism: Cyprinodon variegatus (assembly GCF_000732505.1). Taxonomy (NCBI): domain Eukaryota; kingdom Metazoa; phylum Chordata; class Actinopteri; order Cyprinodontiformes; family Cyprinodontidae; genus Cyprinodon; species Cyprinodon variegatus. The sequence goes on from NW_015151871.1 coordinate 126,835, forward strand.
ATGTTTCTGTCTCCCATATGAACAGCTCCTGTTCAGTTCCTCACAGCTGGATCTTTGTCATTCTTTAGGTTTATGCTTCCTAATTTATACGAGTTTTTCCTTCCGTTTTCTAGTCGGTCAGTTCTGGATTATGGATTCTGTATTTTTATTTCTTCATTAAATTTCCCAAGTAATCATGTCTGCCTCTCCTACTCTGCAGTTGGGTTCACAACAACATCCACCAACCCTGACACACATCCAGCAGCAGCAGCAGCCATGTGTTTGGTTGTCCCTCCAAACATATGTGTTTGTGTTTATGAAAATGAGTCTCACTGTGAGAGATGTGAAGGTCAGGCAGATTCCTCCAAACCCGTTGAAGGAAACAGCAAAGAAAATGAGGACAGACAGCACTGATGGAAAAATGAGACACATCACAGCAGCTTCACACACAGGCTGACCAGGAGATGGCTGAAACATTGAAGGAGTGAAGCTGGAAGCCAAAGCTTCACAGCTTTAGTGTCTCACCTTCAGGGTCGTATGCAGCAGCAGCTATCATTGCACAGGATGCTGCAAAACAGGAACTGAAACAAACACATTGTTGGCTGAGCTTTTCATTCTTAAACAGGCCAAGCTGCATCTGAACTATTAGAAACACACTTTAGTCTTTTCTAAATGCTCCTGTGCAGGGATTGGTTGGAGAAGCCAGCACTTCCTTCAAAGAGAAACTGGTCCTCAGATAATGAATGTACTGTATAATGTCTAATATCAGAGGATAATAAACCTCTGCTGCAGCAGTTAGAGAAAGACTCACAATACATATAAGCAGGTTCTAGTTAGAGCTGTGGAGGTGTTTCGTGTTCATATCAATATTCTGAAGCTGTTCTGAACCGTCCGTCCCTGGTCTGATTGATGGATGTCAGTCTCATGGTTATAAGCCATGCCTTCAGTTCCTCTGTTTGTTCCTGCTGTCAGTGGGTTTATTAAACCAGCATTCAGAGGATTGATCTAGTCTAACGGCATCTCTCTATGGTCATCAGGCCTGCCTCTGACCTGAGACCTCTGGACAAAAGTGCTGCAGCTGAACTAGAAGCTGAAATTATGTTATATCTTAATGGAAAATGATTATGATCAGAAATGAACGTTGTGTCAGACCTTCCAATGAGCCTGATTGGCCGTGGTCCGAATCTGTCCATCAGAACTCCCAGGGGCAGAGTGGCGGCGCTGAGGAAGAAGGAGCCGATGGTGAAGCCCAGATTCAGCATCTCATCCTGCTCCACACAGCTGGGTCTTCTGCTGCCCAGTACCATGGTTCTGTTAGGGCCACTGGTCTCATTTGCTTGGTGAAAAAAACAACCAAGGGTTATGACCTACAGCAGCAGCTTCACATCAGGACCTCTGATTTAGCATGAATCCTCATATTAAATCTCTTCACTTTATTCTGTTATTTCTGTCAAAATTGTATTTCTTTCATAAATATTGGACACATTCTTATATTAAAAAGAACATTTTAATGTAAGATGCTATTCTCTTTGGTTTCTGATGTTTAAAACTGGATGATTACAAAC
>NW_015151871.1:130098-132370 GCF_000732505.1 Cyprinodon variegatus
GGATGGATGGATGGATGGATGGATGGATGTATTTACCCAGGCAGAGGTGGGAATAGAAGCCTTCGTTCTTCAGCATGATGAGCAGGGAAGCCCAGCCCAGCAGAACAGCAGAGAAGAGCAGATTCTCAATGATAGCAGTGATGGCCATCCACCACCTCCTCCTGTAGGCCTGGGCCAGGCTGGGAGCCATGACAGCTGGGAACCAGGACAAACACAGTGTTAGCAGAACACCTTCATCTAGGATCCACCTTTATTTTGTTTCCATGGAGTTATTGAACTAAATGATAAAACAGGGGTTTGGATGAGCTTCGTCTGACCAACCAGGATGAGCAGACTGCATCCATTTAGAGCTCATCGTTTCATTAACTTTGCATTGAATGGATACTAAAGGTGGATGATCCAGGTCCAGAGGGTTTAAAGCCTGTATCAAGATTAGTTCCCACCATTAGCATCTCCAGCTCTGGAGGCTGGTCATCTGGTGGGCAGAGTGTTTACCTTCTGGACCTGGATCATCCATCATCATACAACACTGATTTAAACAAACGGAAACAAAGGAAAAAGAACACTAAGGAAAATAAGAGCAGAACACCAGACCGAGCTGATGTCAGATTAAATTCAGTCCTACGCCACCCAGGACTCTGTTTCTTTCTGTTTGATCAGATTTATTCTAATCAGATTCATTAAATAAACTGATATCAGATCATTTAAGGTGAAATACCTCAGATTTTGATAAAGCTCAGTGATGTTAGCGTATTTAGGACCAACCTGGATGGTTACAGGTCAGGAGACAAAGGCTTTCTGTAGCTGTCTGTGTTTCAGCCACCAATCTCTATTTGTTCCCTGGATCATTGATTGCCCGTCGGTGGTACAGGGTTGAAATGAAACCACCAGCCGCCATATTGGTACTCCCTAGTTAGACCGGTCACAGTGTAAACAATACACTGCAGCATCAAACAATATGATGTTCTTATTTTCAGAGGGTCTTAAGCCTTTTAAAATAAAGATAAATTCATCACTTTGACACTGGCTGCTTCATAGAATCAGTAGATTAGTGTAACTTATAATAAAATAATAGTCACATCACATTGCATAGTCATTATAAGGACAATGAAGTCTATAAATCATGTAATATAACATATTACACAAATCCATCACAATAAAATGAATGTGTTGATTGAGCAGAATAATACAAATGGGCCAAAAGTACTAAATTAATGATGTACGTGTAATATACATGAATTGATGACATTCTTGTTGTTGTTACATATAATTTCAAGATTTCACATCCAGACTGAATGATGCTATAGGGTTTACTTCTTTGTAAATTGTGCATAATCATTGATGCACTCCGGTATACTTTTTGCTGTGTCTGTGCATTAGCCTTTAAAAATGTTTCAGTTGCTTTTTTAACATGCAATATATTTCAGCACGTGCCAACAAACTACAAAAACAAAAGCATCATCCACTTAATAAAGAATTATTACATTGACATTTCACCGTGAATTACTTTCTATTTTCTGTTAGACCAAATGCCAGTGGCTAACTCAGTCAATGTCTTCCAGTCAGTCCCAGATAGCCAGACTAATGTTACGCTACAGACTATACTATAGGATCCATCGGAGTGTAGATGGATTTATTGGTTAGTTCATCCACTGATTGGGAAAAACCTGTGGATCATCTTCCCACAGCCAGAAAACTGCTGTTTTTTGCAGCTAAATGCTAGACAGGGAGGCATTTTTACTGCACATCTCTATGGGAATGGGGAGTACCAATATGGCGGACGGTGGCTTCACTTTTTTCGGCCAATCAGCAATCCAGTGAATTAATGGAGATCAGTGATTCTAGCCATTCTGGAGAGGCCTCTGGCTGAAAGTCTGATGATGAGTTCTTTTGGTTTGACCAGGATCCCCAGAATGGTCCATAATGCTTATTTTTTAATTCATGAAGCAAACATACAGGCACAGACCTCTGAATAGGCAGCAAAGCTACACTAGATCAGAACTGTCTCGCTTGCTGTTGCTAAGGAAATACTTCTTTCTACAACCACATTGAAGATGTGCAGCATCAGGGGATACTTCTAGCTTCTGGTCCATCTCTGATACAACCAGAGGGCTGATGTCTCCAAAGATAAACAGAAAGTGTGGTAGTCCAGTTCCCTGTGGAAGTCCACAGGGTCACACAGCCAACAGAGTTTGTCCTCTAGTCATCAACCCTAGCAGCTATGGAGCCATCTAAAGGTGTCTGTTGTAGGGTCCTGCATTGGAAATCAGGC
>NW_015151871.1:133307-136704 GCF_000732505.1 Cyprinodon variegatus
GTGAGGCAGACACCCTGTCTACTTTAAGGCTAGGCTTAAAACTTTCCTTTTTGATAAAGCTTATAGTTAGAGTGGCTCAGGTTATCCTGAGCTATCTCTATAGTTCTATAGAACTCTATAGTATATACAATAATTCATGTATCATGTGCGGATAAGAAATACTCCGATTCCACAGGTACAACAATAGAGCGCGTGGTGTGGGGAGGAGGTTGCTGGTGAAAGCTGTGCAGCGTTTCTGTCCAAAGCGATGCTCTGATCAACCAGCGTTCCAGGCGGCTGGTTGATCAGAGAGCTGATTGGATCAGTCTGATTAGTTTCTCTGGTTACTCTCTGGCAGTCACCTAGTTACCACTCAAAGCTGTGCATCCTGGGAAACGGCAGAGGTTTAATCCTCGAGTAAAAAATGAAAATATAGGACTAACTTTACAGCAGAATATACTAAAGTATATCCACGTCTAGTGAAGGGGAGGAACAGTGGCGGATCTAGACCAAATGTACCAGGGGGCCAGGAGGGGGCCAGCGTGTTTTCATGGGGGCCCAGAAAAGCATGAAATAAAAAACAGGACAAGGGATTCAAATATATTAATATAGCTGAATGAAGCTTCTTTACAATTAGATTCAATAAAAATTCTATTTCTTATGAGGTCAATATACATTTATAATTTAGGAATTTTACATATTTTTGACTTAATTTCAGTTAAATCTACCGTTTCTATAAAATTTTAATTAGAACTCAAGAAAAACTTAAATTCATCCATAAAAATTAGAACTTTTTTTTTATTTGTTGTGAAGATAAAAACATTTAGTAGATAAAATCTGGGATCCTATCTCCATGCCACTGAAGCTATTGCCTTATTGTTTTTGAATAATTAGTAAAACAGAATTTGTGAAGAAACAGAATGAAGTAGATCCAAAGGACCCATCAGTAACCATGTCTGTTCCAGCGCATATCATCATTAGAATTTCTTTTTGTAATATGTCTTCGGTAGAGGGGCCATAACAGGGGCCAGGTCGGGTTAGCATCTCCCTGAAATCAGTTTTTGGAACTTGGGATGTCTGAGAGTAGCTGACCCTTCCTTCATTTGTTGAATCTTTAACAGTGATGTCATCATAGAGGCGTTACCCTTCAGTGAAGTGCTTTCTGTCATCAGTAACAGGTCGGGTTTAGGTGCTAGCATCACCACATCAAACTGTTTAATTGCTTCTCCTGTTTGACATTTTATCAAATAAAAGGTATCTGAACATACATTTCAGTGATTGTTCTGATTTAACTTCACTGACTGGATGATAACTGTGAAAATCATCGGGTGGAGTTACCGATTCTGACCTCCAGCTGATTGTAGCTCAACATTCTGATCACTGGTGGTACCCGTTCAGTGTCTGCTAGTGAATATCTGCTAACTGTGTGGTGGAAGTGAATGAAAGAACACAGGAGCATTCTGAGCCCACAGTCCCATCATCTAATCCATCCATCAATCCAGAGACCTACTGACCATCTGCCCTGATGGTTGGAGACCAAGAAGCCCAGGAAATATTCTGCCTGTGGTTAGCGGGTCAAAAAGCCATCTTCCATCACGGTTCAGGGTTAGAGCGATGCCGGTTTCTTTCGGAACTTGTTTTTTATTGAAAAAAAACAAACTTTAAGTTTATAGAAACCGTATTTTCTGATCCCATTCATGCGTTTTTCCATTATCTACATCCAGAAGGCTTAGTGAGGCAGAGGACGTCCATGCAGCTCAGATATATTTAGAAACAGCCTGTGCTGTTTGGCACCTGAAGACACCCTAAATGCCAAAGGGACTTTCAGAATAAGAGCCTGGAGTCAAAATCTGCCCCTCGGCTGTTTGTTTTAAAGTTAAACTCCAGAAAAGTGCTGTTGTTTTTTTCCTGATTTATTCCAGAGACGCGGTTAATGAAAGGCACAGTAGTTCAGATGCTGCCGAGGCAGGAGGAAAGGAGGCCACACCAAACATGGAGACCTGCAGTGGCTGAGACTATCAGGTCTCCTGACCCCCCCCAATAGCCATGCCCCTCGCTCCCTGTTACTGCACCACATGTCTCCTCAGCCTGAGCTGAACTGGTGCCACTGGAACCTGTCCATAACTGGTCCCAGTGAAAGCTGAGTGAGGACAGCCTCACAGGGTCCGATATATTTGCAGATCTTGTTTAAACCCAAAGCTTTGCCTCTTTTCCCTTAATGCCACTCTCTGCCTGCAGCTGATTCAGGTGAAAACCTTAAAGTGACTTACTGTCCCTGTAGTTCCACGCCAACACTGCCTTGCTTCACTGCTGCTGTTGCTGCTAAATGAACGTTACCTGTTATAATTCCCGTGTGTGAGCACAGATATCCGTCCCTGCGAGTGGCAGCTGTATACAGTGGCACATTAACACTTACAGTCAACCTCTCCAGGTCTATAAATGGAGCTGCAGTGTAACCTGCCCACCCCCTGACCTTATCACATAAACAAACACACGTTGAGAAACACGCGGCACATTTTGGCCATGCAATCCCAGTGCCTTTTCACCCAGGATACTTAGTTATTGAGTTGACATTGAATAAAAGGTTTGAACTTGCTTTATCTCTGACAGTGAGCCACATTTAAAAATCTGGGGAATCCTGCAAAAATATTTTCACGTACATGAATGTCTCAGGAAACCATAGTAGTTTTAATGAGCAGAAGTGTCTGGTTTAGTGGGTCTATTGTGCTGCTCCACCATGGCAGCAGGACACAGCAGGTTGATGGAGGAGGACATCATCATGTGCTCCGTGTGTGGAGAGCTGGATCAGCAGAAGGACTTTTAAGAAACTGAAGGTGGGTTTCTGAGAAGGAAAACCTGGAGAAGCAGGTGAAACAGAATAAAAAAGGCAGCAGGTTGCAGAAGAAAGTGAGAAACTGTCTCAGTTTCAACATCACAACACCAAACTGAGCATGTCTCCAATAAAACAGAAACACATCAATCATATGTTGCTGAAAAACTCCAGAGGATTTTCTCCAAAAAACAAAATCCCGGAACATTTCAAACCAAACAGACGCTTAAACAGAGAGTAGTGCATCCTAAAGACCAAACCTCCAGACCAAATATGGCGGAGTGGTGTCTGCAGCTCAATGCAGTGAGGAATCCTCTGATCTTTATATTGGAGAAACCAAACTACCTCTCCACAGACGCATGGCCCAGCACAGATGAGCCCCCTCCTCTGGACAAGACTCTGCTGTGCGTCTACACCTTATGGACAAAGGACATTGTTTGGAGGACCAGAATGTTCCTATTTTGGATAAAGAAAATAGATGGTTTGAGAGGGACATGAAGGAAGCCATCTATGTGTTTTTGTATAGAAAACATGCAAATTGAAATGGATGAACGGGTCCACCGCTTTGAAATGGGAACTGTTTGGCTT
>NW_015151871.1:136825-140544 GCF_000732505.1 Cyprinodon variegatus
GGGGGTTGATTCCTTCCTGTTATCATTGCAAGATCTAAAGAGAAGCGTCATCTCCTGGGCAGACCCTGTAATTCAGTAGAAGGGTGGAGTCAGTAAAAAATGTGCACACCCAGGAGAAGGAGGGGGTCACTCCAGTTTGGGAGTTGGAGGGGATTTTGCCAGGAGTTCCAGGGAAGTGGGCTGCCATTCAGCTAGGAAGGGCCTTTTTGAATGGCTGCTACTTTACATTGAATTTGTGATTTCTTTGATCCTTTAAAGTGAAGATATGAAGGAATCCTGTCCAGGAGGGAGGGTCCTCTTGGTTGCTACAGAGAATTCAAACCTTTCTAAGCAAAGTTGGACGTCTTTCCTCTGGCAGAAAGCATGTTAAATCTTCATAGTGTTTCGGTTAGTTGTGAGGTGCCACAGGGCTCAGTGATTGGACCTTTTCTCTTTTCATCAGCTGCAATGTGATAAGACATAAACATGAACTTTAAATGTGTTTTGTTATGCTAATGCTCCTCAGCTTTATCTATCAAAAAAATCCACCAGTTACCCTATTTATTTTTATTTAGATTTTAAAACCTGGAAAACGCCCATTATGGGTGTTGATAGAGCAGAAGGAAGAGTTTAGAATAACATTTTAACCTCTCTGGTCTCCAGCGAGTCAATTAAAGCCAAATCTAAACAAAATCAGCAACAATGTCAAGGAAAGGAAACGTTTATGGTCTTCAGTTTCATCTTTATTTCAAACAGACAAGCATAATATGGAAAGTTCAACTTAAAAAAAAAACAAAACACGAAACATCAACCAGCTGAGAAACAGTGGAAACAAACTATGGCAAGTTTTTTTTTTTATACAATTTAATATGAGTAAAAATGGAAAGTGATAAATTCCTATTTTCTGCTTAAAACAGTTAGATGTTTTCTCTCCTTTGCTTCGAATACAATAAAACCAATAAAAAAAGAGAGTGCTGCAAAGAACATCAGAACAACAATTAATAAAATCAACTTTCAGGAGGGGTGAAGCTAAAACTTCACAAAGACATTGATGGTCTTAACCTATAGATCTACTTCCCCTTTGATGATTTTATTCTCCTTGTCTTTATTTTCATGCATCTATCTTTAGCCAGAAAGGCTGCAACCAGACAGATGCCTGCCTTTTCAGTCAGGGCTTCATGATGCATAAAGTAAAGTCATATTCTGATCCTCATTCACTGCAAACATGATCTAGAAATAAGTCAACATTTTTTAATAACCCTTAATTTGAGTAGGTACACAAGATGATTTGCCAATGGAATTAGTAATTTTACTATTAAAATAAGATAATTAGATAACATGCACTTGAAATAAGAGAATTAAATTGGTTTTTTTTCTTATTTAAATATAAATAGTCTTGTTCCATTGGCAAAGTGTCTCACTTACCTCCTCAATTCAAGAACAAATTGACTTATTTTATGAAAAAATGAATCTTTTTTCCAGTGTAGCATTTAATCCTCCATATGACTGAAACCATCATGGGTTTCCCTAAATTTCCTCAACAACACTACAAAAAAAAACTAAAAATGAGTCAAGCAATTGCTTAATTTAGTGTTTTTACCCTTAATGAGTGTGTTTACTCTCAAAATAATTATAAAATAAGATCGTTAGATAAAATGCACTTGAAATAAGAGACTGCAGTTGTTTGTTTTTTTAATGTGAATTGTCATATTCCATTGGCAAAGTGTATCACTTAACTGCTTAATTCAAGAAGAAAATGCTCTTATTTTAAGAAAAATGGACTTGCTTAGATTTCAATCTTTGCAGTGAAAAAGCTTTGACTTCTCTGAGTCTGAAGGCCAATAGGCAAACATTTCAACGCCACTCAGCACCAGAATACGAGGAGGTTCTGAAACGCAGCCATGGTAACATGATGGGGTCTCATCAACATCTAAAAAGAAGAGAAACCTGCTGCAGTCTGGATCCTTCAGACTCAGAGAAGCCTTAAAGACTCAGCTGCTTCCAGAACAGGCTGCATGTCCCTGGAGGACCGCCTCTCCCTGTCCTCTCTATAGACTATAAGGCTGCAGCAGCAACACAGGACAAGAAAAACACTTCTTATTCTTAAGGGAAACGTGTGGACTGACTATTCTGTGTTCCATGTGACTAACCCCCCCCCCCTTCTTGATCTCCTGTGAGTCAGGAGGCCACCTCCCATCCTCCCATCTCACTCCCAGAAGATGTTGGTGATGTCGGAGTCCAGGCTGAAGATCCAGATCAGCAGCGGTGCAGAAATCAGGATGAACGCCCAGGACAGGCCCCTCAGCGCCTGACGGAGCCTGGACACGCTGGAGGCCACCAGTCCCATGCTGGCCCACGTCCTCTGCAGCTCCTCCTCCTCTAGCGACTGAAAGGGGAATCAGGTTAAAAAAGATCAGACGACATGCGATGAAAAGCCTGGGTAGAAGGATCTCATCCCATCAGCACCTGGCTTCCTGGCTCTATGTAGTTCCGGGCCAGAAACTTGAGAGCCTCATCCATCAGGATGACGGGCAGCGACAGCTTCAAGACCACCACCCACTGAGTCCAGGACAGAGGACGGATCTGGAAAATCACCTGTGGACACAAACAGAGCGTGCTGGCTGTTGTTCTCCTAAAACATCTGAGAGCTTTGTGTGATTCTCACCGGCAGAGGATCCACATACAGGATGAGGAAGTGAAGAGACATGGAGAGGAAGATGGCCCCCACCAGCCAGGGGTTTGACCACGGAGGCATCTTTAGCAGAGACTGGTTCTCTGAAAGACTGCAGAACCAGAGAACACATGGTTCTGATCAGCTGAGATAAAAAAACCTGAAGGAACTAGATGCCTTCAGTTAACCGTTCAGCTAAAACTGGGGCTTTGCTACCGTCCTACCTGTTCAAGGCGTTGCACATTTCTATGGTGACCAGCACAGACAGAGCCATCGTCATGGGATACGGAGACTCAAAGACTGAGCACTGCACACCTGCAAACTCTAGGTGGGCCTCAGTGCACTGGAGATAATGGGACTGTGGGACAGGGGTGAAGAACATGCTAATGTTAGCACCCTACCAACAGCTGGGCTCACTTACTTTAATCACATGCTTTATATTTTCATCAATAATAAATGTTTCTTTGTTATGTTGTTTAATGATTTTGTGGAGAACTTCTGCTGGTGAACCAACCGTCGATCCCTTATGACCAATAACTGCAAGACTGTTTCCAATAAAACAAACAGAAAGTAAGAAATTATCTATTTGTTTAAAAAATATATTCCCGATCCGATCTAGAACTCCCTGCTTAGGTGGACGCTGAATGAAATGACCCGTTCATCACGTGTGTTTACATGTACCCAGTGTTCAATCATTAAATCATTTAAGCCAAATCTTCAGAAAAACTTCACGCTGATAGTGCTAGTGTCTAACATGCCAGCGGGTGTGACGCCGATCGTCAGTCTGACATATTTACATGAAAGTTTTTTAATCTGATCGGGCCTTCAGTCTGATTACTTGTGTCAGTGTAAATGCAGCTACTGTTTCTGCTTTGTGGGTCCAGGGAGTCTGGAAGGAAGTCATTGCTGATGATCCAGCGGACTGAATTGTTTAGGATTCTGGTTTTCTTCTGTCGGGATTTTCATTAACAGTGAAGGTTCTTGGTCTTCCTCCTTCCCTGTCATGGGTTTACTACATACTGACAGATGATGAGCCCGTTTCATGGCAGCTTCAGCAGATCAAACTGCC
>NW_015151871.1:141108-142227 GCF_000732505.1 Cyprinodon variegatus
GGCAGATCTTTTAGTTCTCAGGCTCCTCTCCTGTGGAACCAACTTCCAGTTTTAGTCTGTGAGGCAGACACCCTGTCTACTTTTAAGGCTAGGCTTAAAACTTTCCTTTTTGATAAAGCTTCTAGTTAAGAGTGGCTCAGGTTATCCTGAGCTATCTCTATAGGACCCTATACCTATTTCATCATTCAGCTTCATTCTATCTCTTTTCTCCTGTGACTAACTGGATGTGCTCTCTTCATCCTCTGACATGGGAGCTGGCTTGGAGCTCGTCTGCCTGGCTGTGTGTTTCCTGGACGGGGCCGCCTGTGAAGCTGGTTGACAGTTTCAGGAATCCAGTTTGTGTGGTGTGTTTTGTGTCTGTCTCTTCCTCCACCACCAGGTGGCACCCTGTCATTGTTGGTCCTCTCTGCACACCTGCGGTTCTTTGGATCATTATCTGGAGGAGCACTTAAGCAGTGGACTGTCACTACCTCGACGCTAGAGTACCCAAAACTGGCAAACACAGTTTTGGGTACTCTAGCCATGCTTAGATGAGCAGAGTCTAACCTGAGTCTTTGTTTCACTGAGTCTAACCTTGTTTTTTTTTGTCTTTGCCTTTGGCAGGAAGTCCTCCTGCGTACTGGATGTTTGGCCTTCTTCCCCTGGAAGGATTGTTTACCAAGTTCACACTGAGAAACCTCCACATGTGCTGTTCAAGTCCCTCATGGAAATCCAAGTGACAGTCCGCTCCAGTGCTCCTCCCGGTCCAAAGAATGTCTACCTGTCCACTCTTCAACATGTTCCCTCTTCTCTGATTAGCCCACACAGACTGGATGCTAGTGAGAGAATAACCCCCCCCCCCTAACGTGAGATCCTCATTAGCATTTTCCCCACTGCTTTCAAGATTCCCACGGTTCCTGAACTCACCTCTGTGTACTTCCCTCCTCCCTTTCAGTTCCAGTTCACCAGCCCTCTGAGTACACAGAGTTTCCTGAATCCAACCCCCGCTGGTTTTATCAATAACCCTGTTCAAACTTTGCTCTCTGAGTGGTTTACTGCATTTTGGGTCAGATCCTTAAATAAATTATGACTGACAGTGGCCTTTTGTATCTATGCTTCTTTTTCTATGTCTGCTTCTGT
>NW_015151871.1:142330-146315 GCF_000732505.1 Cyprinodon variegatus
TATAGAAATAAACTGAATTGAATTGGGATGTTTATCTTGAGTTTAACTGGGCGGTTTACCAGCTGATAGAAGGAAAGCTTTGGCCCGTCATGGGCAGCCATGAACCACCAGGCAGCAGCTCCCACTGTGGCTGCTCCAACATAACCTGCATGAAAACAGAGAGTTAGGAGATGGTCCTACCCACCAAAGAACAAACACGCTGCTCATCACCATCTAATCTAGAGACAGCCGAGGTCCAGGCCGCTGACTTACACCCGATGATGAGGTAGCGGCAGAACAGCCAGCTGGAGATCAGCGGCTCCTTGGGAGACCGCGGAGGACGAGACATGATGTCCAAGTCTGGAGGGTTGAAGCCCAGAGCGGTTGCTGGGAAACCGTCAGTGACCAGGTTGACCCACAGCAGCTGGACCGGGATCAGAGCTTCTGGCATGCCCAGGGCAGCAGTCAGGAAAATGCTGAGGGATCAACAAGAGGACAGCAGGTTTTCACCTGACACACCGCGGTTCAGTCTTTGGTTTATTGGCACAGAAATCCGTCCCACTAACCAGACCACCTCCCCGATGTTGGACGAGATGAGGTATCGGATGAACTGCTTCATGTTGTTGTAGATGGCTCTGCCCTCCTCCACAGCAGCCACGATGGTGGAGAAGTTGTCATCTGCCAGGATCATCTCTGAGGCTGACTTGGCGACAGCCGTGCCGCTGCCCATGGCGATGCCGATCTCTGCCTTCTTCAGGGCGGGAGCATCGTTGACGCCATCGCCTGTCTGGGACCATGGAAGAGGAGGAGCCAGAGAAACAGTGACGATGGTGGAGGAGACAGAATCAGCATCATTATCCGTTTAAACCAGTTTATGGTTTAAACTGCATTTCTGATAGGCCATCTTTTCTGCAGTGGAACAAGACGCTCTCACCATGGCTGTGATGTCACTCAGGCTCTGCAGATACTCCACGATGCGACTTTTGTGGGCCGGTTCCACGCGGGCAAAGCAGCGAACGCTCCGGCAGGCCTGGCGCTGCAGATGAGGGGGCAACTCATCAAACTCCCTGCCTGTCAGCCCCCCGATCGCCCCCCCGACCTCGCGCTCCTCCTCCTGCTCCGTGATGATGCCCACTCTCCTGCAGATGGACAGGGCCGTCCCCTTGTTGTCCCCTGGATGGAGGAGGGAGAGGAGATGATAGTTTCTGGTTCTTAGAAACCTGCGTCTGTTCTTCACACTGCTGAGAGGCTGAATTCTATTTTTTTTTTCTTTTATATTTTATTTTACATAAATTGATCGTTTGATTATCGGCTCAGAATAAATTGTAAGAGGTCTCCAGGAGTCAGAGCTGAAAAGCCCACAGGATGCTGCTGCCATCGACCTGCGGATGTAAATGTTGCTTTTGTGTCAAACACACATCATGATCATTGGATCCTGGGCTGATTTTGCAAATCGATTAATCGATCAATTCATTTTGATTAATTGATTAAAACTCCAACAGCCGGAGAAGTTTTATGAAATTAAACCAGGTGAAACTCAAACTTTTCCACTTGTGAAGTTCTGGGTAGAGCAGATTGACTGATGAGTTTTTAATTTATCTAAAAGGCAACATTTTTATATATTTTTTACATTCTTGGTATAACTCCTGCTCTAAGTGGGTCGCTCTGTCGGCTACAGACACATTTTAGAGTCTCTATTCTTTCCGTTAACAACGAATAAATTACTAAATTAGTTGAAGATTATTTCCTTAATCGATTCATCAGATGAATTGTTTCAGTCCTAATTGGATCCTTACTCCTGCAGGCGGTCCAGAGTTCACCTTAGACAGCCTTTGACTGCAGATCTTAGATGTTTCCCCGTTTTATTTTTGTAATGTCCTCCAGAGTTTCCAGACCTGCGTGTTGTCTCTGACGGTTGCTCTGTCTAGTAACCTAAACTTGTTGCAGACATATTAAGGGAGTGGTTAGGGCTTAGAGCTTGGATCCCAGAGGCTCCCAACAGACTGCCACTCTGGGTCCCTGAGCAAGACCCTTAACCCGACACTGCTCCCTGGGCGCTGCACAATGGCAGCCCACTGCTCCCCAAGGGTAAGGTGCAGATGTGAATTTCATACTAGTGACAGTGTAACGAAAATAAAGTAGAATTCTATTTTATATTTCTATTCTACATATGGAGGACACAGCGACTTCCATCCCATAAAAAACAAAAATGAGCCCCTGAATGTGAGCATTTCAGACCCATCCTGTCGTGGTTCATGTTTTCACTGCTTAGTCGCTGGTCTCCTGACTAATACGGCTCCACTAATGATGCCTTCAGCTCCAAACTGTTTCAGAATCTAATCATTTCTAATATTTCTAATAATTATTTATTATTTATTTCTTTTCCATCCAAAACTCATTTGTTTGTTCTTCTGTAGAACTGAGGAGGAGAAAGGCTGCATCTGAACTGGAAAGACAATCTAATGTCCAAGAACACAATGGCTTTGTTGGGTATAGTCTTCTGTTAGACCTACTGCATCCAGTTACTTTGGTTTAAAATACTGTTAATCCTAAAGACCAAACATTGACCAATCATTGCATGAGTAGGGAGCATCAGGGGTGTCAGTAATGGAGGCTGAGGTCTCTGTTGGTTGGTCTGGTTTCCATCGTTTAAACTGGCCTCTGTGTTTAGGGTTAGATCAGCCTTTATCCACTCATAGGGAGATCAATGCCACACAAACCTGTGATCATGATGACCCGTATGCCAGCACGCCGACACATCTGAACTGCTCCCAGGACCTCTTTCCTGGGGGGGTCCAGCATCCCCACACAGCCAACAAAGGTCAGATCCGACTGAGAAGCAGACAGAAGTAAAGATGAAAGAAGAGAAGGAGGCCGGGTTCTGTTTTATTTCACTGTCTGCTGTTAATAAGTAGGATTAATGTGTTAGAAACTAATCGGTCCATCAGAACCTGACCCTGAGCTCAGCCTAGACTATCATCAGCACCTCGTAGTCCACAAAGCCTGCTGAGTTCTCCAGGTTGAGGGAATGGATATCAGGTGGGGTGTCCCTGGTTGCCATGGCAAGGCACCGCAGCATGTCTCGTCCTGAGCCCCACTCTCGTATGGTAGACAGGAGCTGTTCTCGAACAGCCGGGCTCATAGGTACACGGCCAGAACCGCTGACCCGGATGTGACTGCAGCGTTCCAACAGGCTCTCTGGAGCCCCCTGGGGGAACAAGACACAGCAAGACCCATGAAGACCAACGAGGTCTGTTTGGAGGCAGCAGATGAACAGACATGAGGTGGAACTGACCTTCACGAACATCTTAGCCCCAGAGGCAGATGGGGACAGTTTATTGGGGAAGCAGAACACAGACATGGACTTTCTGTCTCTGGAAAACTCTAGAGTCAGCTCCTTCTTCATCAGCTGTTTAATCATCTGAAAGGACGAACGTGAAACAAATGAAAACAATAAATACAATAGGTTATGCTTTTCAAGAATAAAGTCGTGAAAATATGAGAATAAAGTCGTAAAATTATGATAAGTTTTATTTTATGACAACTCCTACAGGAATCACTGTCTTCCCAGCATTCCCAGCATTAAACTGGGCAGAATTTCAGAGTGAAATCAGGTTGCTGATTGATGGAGCTGGTCGGCAGTCATCTGTTGGGCGGAGCTCCAAGCTTTCTTTCTGAAACAGGTTGTTGATGATTTTGTTTTCGTAATATTCCGACTTTATTCTCGTAATATTACAACTTTATTCTCGTAATGTTAGGACTTTATTCTCGTAATGTTATGGCTTTATTCTCGTAATATTACGACTTTGTTCACGTAATGTTAGGACTTTATTCTCGTTATATTACGACTTTGTTCTAGTAATGTCTAAACTTCATTGTCATAATGTCATGACTTTATTCTTGTAATGTCACAACTTTATTGTCGTAATGTTAGGAATTTATTCTCGTAATATTACGGCTTTATTCACGTAATGTTACGGCTTTATTCTCGTAATATTACGACTTT
>NW_015151871.1:147395-150384 GCF_000732505.1 Cyprinodon variegatus
GTTCCAATTAAATACTGGACTTTAATCCTCCCTCTGTGTCTGTGAGTCTGCATTTGGGCTAGTAAAACCATCGCATCATGACAGTAATGTTACGACTTTATTCTCGAAATAGAAAAAAAAAATCTCTAGCCTGGCCCTAATACTTATAAAACAGATTAAAATTCCGACACCACACATTTTTATATTCCTGTGGTACAAAGTGTTTGTAAATGGCAGAGACCCGAGCTGCTGATGCTACTCCTCAATTAAAGCATGAAGAACATCAAAGTGCATTAAAATAGATTAAAAAGTTAAAAGGATAAATAGATATAATAATACAAACACCAGCAGTAATGCTAGTGAATATTCTCAGTCATTCCAAAAATATTAGAAAAGAATCCACTGGACTTTGTTTCTGAGTTTGAAGACGTTTCTCTTCCATCCAGGAAGCTTTTTCTATTCAAAATGTCAGGAATAGCGTTCCAGGTTTTATCCAGCAGCCCAACAAAGCCTTGTTTTGGTTTAGAAAACATTAAAATTGAAACAGACAAACGGGTCCACCCCTTTGGAATGGGGATCGTTTAGCTTCTTTGTTAGCCTGCAATGCCCCATACCTGTCTATGTCTCTGAAAGGTGGGCATTTAAATTGAAAAAACCTCCTAGACAGGAAGTGAAACGTCTTCAAACTTCAAACAAAGTCCAGTGGATTGTTTTCTAACCTTTTTTAACAGCAGTAAGGGATTGCAGGTATGGTGATCCAGATTCCAGTCTTTTAGTTTTGTCCCTGATGCTGAAGTCCTTTTGCAGAATGGCTGAAAGTGAGCCCAGAAAGTGGGCCGCTCTCCTGCTACTCTGCATGTCCTCCATGGACAACAGGCTGCAGAAGGTTTCTTCTGTGCTATTGCCGCCACCCTCTGCGCGGCCTTCCTGTCCAACTGTTTACATACCAGGAGGTGATGGAGGAGGCGAGGGATTGTCTCCAGCACACACTGGTAGAACACTGTGAGGACTGTGGGGAACAGTCTGCTTTATCCTCCTTAGAGAGCCTTCGTGTTGGTAGGCAATGCTGACTGTTCAGGTACTTCATGCTGTGGACCGTCTTGGCAGCTTCTCCTTCAAACAGGAGGTGGGAGTGGGATCTACTCTCCTGCAGTCCATGACCGTTTTCCTATTCCTCCACCTACATATTTGTTTAGCAGAGCCAATGTGCAGGAGTGTAGTGTAGAGCAGAGGGTGGAGGATACAGCCCAAAGGTGAGGCAGTGGTTAGAGGAATGACTGTAGATACTCACTGACAGCTGCCTGAGTCAGGAGGTTCACTGACCAACGACAAAGGTCTGTTGTCAACGCGTAAAAAGAAAGAAGGTCTTTTTGCTGTTTAACACAAATTTCACTTTTCATTTTCACTCAAAATCTTTTCTGACTTTTCGCTCTTTCCTTTTAAACAGGAGAAAAAGAGAGACATCCTTTAACTTTTATATTCTAAAAGGTAATTGAAACAGCTACTTGCTTTTTGATATCCTTTTGTAAAAGGAAAATTAAATGACCAAAAGATACTCTGACCATATCTGAGCAGAGAAAACAACACTGTGATCTTCCTCCCCCAGCGGGGGTTTGCTTTAGAGAGGAATGAGTTATTGATCTTTGCATTAAACAAGTAAAAACTTGTTTTGTCTATTAGAGAACCCGGTAAACTCTTTCCTTAAGTACGCACCAAACACGTTATACATTAAATACCGAGTAGCCCCTTTATGATTTGAACAAAGTATTAGGAATTTAAAGTTTGCTTTCACTGGTGAATGAGACTTTCACTTGCTTTACTTCATTATCAGAGACCAACAAAGTTTATCATTGAAGAAAGATGATGATGGTGATGATGATGGTGATGCTGATAATGATGATGATAATGATTTTTGTAAGTTGTTGTCTCTGTTTTAAAAACCAGTGCAGCCTAATTGAGACAAATGCCTAACTATGTTTTTCTGACATAACAAAGACAAACTTTGTAACCCAGTTGATATGGATCAACTGGGTCGATCTGTCTATCATGCTCAGATTCTATGCTTTGTTTATACATTTAACATAAAAAAAACATTTCTTCATGTGTTAATATCCAGAGCTGATAGCATAAAACAGAGGATGGACAAAGCTTACAGAGCAACAGGCTGTAGCTCTCTCAGCACAGCTCAATCCCTGCAGATCCATATCAAACACGTTCATTTTCTCCACCAGGCAGCAGAGGGCAGTCTCTGTCGCTTCGCCAACCTTCTCGTAAACGCCCTTCGTCTAGAGGAACAGAGAAAGATGGATGCATCCGAGCTGGTCAATACTGACTTCATGATGCAGGTTTAGTCATCAGTGAAGGAGCAGTCGCCATGGCGATGTTAGCAGTGGTTACCTCATTGTAGTCTAGTGATGAGTCATTGCATAGAGCACAGATGGAGGCCATCTCCACCAGGCCATCGTACTGACCACATTTCACCACTGAGCCATCCTTGTAACTGCAGAGATGAAAATCAGATATCAGAAGAAAAGGCAAAGCAGTGACAAAGAGCAACCATTTGTTAAACAATGACTCAGCGCACACAGACGTCCCCAGGTTAATATAAGAGCTCAAGGTTAATTCACTCACACCTCCCCCTCAGGGGCATAAGTAGATCCAGTCACAGAGAACTCGTTCAGGCAGCAACGCTCTCCTGATGCGCTCTCTACTACGAACATCTAAACACCAGCAAAGAACACAGACAGAGGAGCAGCTGATTAGTTCAGTAGTGTTAGTGTTATGCATTTGTTTTAAAGGCCATGTTAGAGCTTTGCTTCATAAGAAGAAATAATATGACAAAGCTTTTCAGTGAAAAACTCTCCAAATACATAAATGCACGGCATATACAGAAAACACAGCAAACATAAAAATAAGACAAAATACATGAATGATGTCAGAATCATGAATGATGTTACCATCATGAATGATGTCAGAATCATGAATGATGTCAGAATCATGAATGATGTCA
>NW_015151871.1:154260-155901 GCF_000732505.1 Cyprinodon variegatus
TGTGTTGTGAATTGGCCCTATAGAAGTAAACTGAATTGAATTGAAGACAGGTGGATTTTATACTCCAGGTTCGTTTCTAAATGAAAATGCTTCAACAAGTTGCCTTTTGAACATGGAGATGAAAAGTTCTGTAACATTTATCATCTTGCTCTGGGTTTTAAACTACCACTGACCTACAGGGTCACTGGCACTGGCAGTGTGAGGTATAGTGTAAAGGGTGTCCATCCCCCACATGTTGCTGCACACCGCCAGTCAGCTGGCCAACTATTAGACGACTATTGCTATTAACCAAGGATTCAAAAATGTAGCAGTTAGGAATCTGCTTGATGATAAAACACAGACAGAAATGGTTTAAAATCTTCCCATTCTCTTTAAAGGTTAATGTTAACCTCAGCTGACTTGTTCTGGAGCAAACAGCCTTGCTGTCACTCAGAGTTTTAATACAGGCCATTCCTGCCTCCATAAACAAAGGATTAAACTAAAGATTTAAATGATGGGTTTTTGATTTGCACACAGACACAGAATGTGAGGAAAACGTCGGATCCACAGCTTACCCTGCATACTGACATCTGGTTTGTTGTCAGGGTTCCTGTTTTGTCTGAGCAGATAACAGAGGTGCATCCCAGGGTCTCCACTGATGGTAGGCTGCGGACGATGGCGTTCTTCCTGGCCATTCTTCGAGTACCCAGAGCCAGACAGGTGGTGATGACAGCTGGGAGGCCTGGGAGAGAAATGAAGAGACTGCTTGAGTTCAGATCCAACCAGAGAAGCCCATCAAAGGTGACAAAATAACTCCAGCAGGAAGTGAAGAACAGAAAACACAGAGTTGAAGTGTGAAGTGGAGGAAGCTTTGTGTGACGTTACCTTCTGGAATAGCAGCCACAGCCAGAGCAACGGCGATCTTGAAGTAATAAACAGCTCCTCTCAGCCAGCTGCCTCCATGAACCGGGTCATTAAAGTGTCCCACATTAATGGCCCACACAGCCACACAAATAACGCTGATGACCTGGAGATTACGACACGAGGAGCCATAGATCATTACTCTATAGACTTCACAGCATCGGGTTAAAATGTCAAAGTCAGACCTTAGACAGCTGCTCCCCAAACTGATCCAATTTCTGCTGCAGCGGTGTTCTTTCAGGGTCGGTGGAGGCCATCTCATCGCGGATTTTCCCAATCTCTGTTTGCACCCCTGTTGCTACGGCAACCCCGATGGCCCGACCGGCAGCAATGTTGGTACCCTGGACAGTAAAATCAGAGTGGAATGCTCCCCATCAGGGAAAAACAGCCCCATAAAGTAAGAACTAGAAGCAGAATAAGACACCCAAGTTCAGCCACCCTGAACCTAAAGCAACAATGTTCCATAAACGTTCCTGGATTAAACAGCAGAGCTGTTCCTCCCCATGACGCCGGTGTGTTTGAGCTTCGAGGACTGAGATGGAAACTAAAGAGTACTTCTGAACATAGAACATCCTGAAGATAGCAGCTGGCTAGCTCAAGTGGTAAGTCCTGCAACCAGGAAGCCTGGGTTTGTATCCCAGCTGGGGGGGAATGAGCTGCCAGTGGGTCCTTAGCAGGCTGGGACTGGGAATCTGTGATGGCGGGGATTTGTCCGGCGGTCTGGTCCCTAATGTCAGCATG
>NW_015151871.1:158624-161284 GCF_000732505.1 Cyprinodon variegatus
ACACACAGCAGCACTCAGTGAATATTAACCAGCAGCTACTTCAATGTTTAAGTAAAAGTTAGGAGACTTTTACTTAATTAGGGATGCAAACGAAAAATCTGTTCGTTAGACATGCAGACATTTTTAAGCTAAAAATGGCAACAGATTGTAAGTTCATACATCATGCATTAGTATTATAATGCAAGAAGCTTGAAAAAACATAGTTTAAATGTTCTTCTTTACTATAAAAGCTTGGCTTCTCAGAGGACCATGAGTCCCAGTTACAGGTTAAAATTAACATGTTTTTTAGTTTTATTATTGTACAGACAGAATCAGACTGCAGAGCTTCTACGTGTCTTTAAGTTTTGTTTCTTGCATCATTATATTAGAAAAGAGGTTCATACATCTTTTTAAACAGAGCACAGAGAGAAGCAGAGAGAGCTGCAGGTTTAAGGTGGAACTGATTTACTGGGACATGCGACATGCTATGAAATGTATCTCAAAGTTTGCAAGAAAAAATATGCTGTGCTATATTTAAAATGCAGCATATCCATATTTTTCTGGATGGATGGAATTGAAATTGTATTTCTAGGGTTGCATGATGTATCAATTTTGGCATCAGAATCGCGTCTAATTATTTTTATACATTGATGTTTTTGGGCCGTATATATGTAATGCACTAAAAGGCATCTCTCTAACATCTATAAGTATTAATATTAGTCCATTATGGTTCTCTTGTGTCAACAATAGGAAAGCATGAAATGAATGAAAATATCTCATTTTTGGAAAATACAAAAACCTGAAAGCGTTCAGGTTGAGTAACTGTAGGTCCATCATTTTCACCCTTAGAGCGCCCCCACCAACTTTCATCACAAAATTACACCCTTGAACAGATTAGAGTAAAATCAACTGGACAATCTGTGGCGTCCATGGCGATAAAGTTAAACTATGTTGGGATCACAGGAGATTCTTTTATCATCGATCCTGCTCTCACAGGATCAGTTGGATTCAAAACACCAAAGAACCAACGGCTTGTTTTCTCTGTTGTATAGCTTTAATAAAGTGGCTGATGGCAATAAAGCTGAATCAAAGCATCTTTTATTTTTTATGATATTTTATTTCATAAAACAACAAACCCTAGCTAGCTGCATAGATTAGTATAGTCGCAGCTGCAGACGGATTTCCATTTCATTATGGTCCGGCCTCCAGAGCCGCAATGGATAACAGTCAGTTATCCATCCCCCCCGGTGCTTGGACCGCTCTCTGCGATCGGATTACCGAGGGGCCGCCTTCCCCATCCAGGCTCAGCAGCCTGCTACCCAGAACCGCTAGCACCGCACACAGGGCTGGGTTGTCTGCTATCTTACTGATTTATTTTATGCTATACATCAAAAAATGCTGGAATTTTTTTCACTTGTGATGTGGTTAAATTTGAACGTTCTATCAAATGAGAGAGTGTTTTCTATTTGACCTTTAAGATCAGATAACTAAACCACACTTTTTGCAGAGACATTCAAAGACTTTTCTGATTTTCCTTTCTGTTTATAGGAAGGTTTAGGAAAATACATTTTCCAAACAGTTTTCTCTTCTTTTCATGATGAAAGCAGGAAACTGATGGATCATAATCGATCTAGCTGATCTTTTCCACAGTAATGATTCCTTACAGCAGAGACCTACCGAGAACAGCATGTTCTTCTTGTCCTGGTTGACAGCCCTGGGGTCCGGTACAGGATCTGTGTGTTTGAGGACAGACACGGACTCCCCCGTCAGAATGGACTGGTCCACCCTGAGTGTGGTGGAGCAGATGGAGGTCAGCCGGATGTCTGCTGGCACCTTATCGCCAACTGGGGGTTAGATGGGACAGAAAGTATAGCTTCGTGGTTAGCATGTTAGCGTTCCTCACACAAAGTGAACACAAGGTGAACAAGTCTGGATTTTTTGGGCAGGTTGCCACCCAAAACCAGAACATTGTAGAACTTTGCTTTTTAAGTCATAAGTCTGAATAAGCATAAAACTTCTAGAACATTGTTTTCTGGACAAAGCGGGTGCAGAAACGTGGACCATAGTGGGTCGTAGTGCAGAAAACAATATCAGTCCATCGCATCCATTAACATAATGATGAACCTTAATCTGATGGATTCCAGATTAGGATGAGGCCGTCGCTCTTCTAGCTAAAGTTTGGTCCAAACAGGGTCAGATGGTGGCAAAGGCTATTCAAACAGTGTCGCCCTGGTTACTACAGTCATCCACTCAGATTGCTTTTAGCTTCAACTCACATTGATTAATGCTGTTTCAGCACTTTGGACAGAGGCATCTGGATGACTGAACCTGTACCAACCTACTTTTTCCAAGCACTGCAGCGATGAGTTCACTAAGTTACTGTTTTCCAACTTTCTCTGACTTGTGTATACCTTGGGGCATTTCTTCTTACCATAAGTATTCCCTTATTAGTCAAAAGTACTGATGATTGTCCAAAGGTGGAACGTACAGCAGCTAATTATAAAATAAATACTATTTTACTTAATCTTTTAATATGAACATTTAATTCTTATGCATTTTATTCTTTCAATCTCAATTAAAACAGCAACATAAGTATGTTGCCTGGAAATTAGAGAAGATTCAGAATAAATAAAAAATAAAATCAGATTATGAACCTGTATTCATAAAGCCAGAGTTCCTTT
>NW_015151872.1:0-1324 GCF_000732505.1 Cyprinodon variegatus
GCAGTGTCTTTTAAAATGTATCCATATTCATTAAATTTGCCAGTTATTCACTGTAATATTCAGTGTTTTTTTTTCCAGTCACTTGATAAACCTTTATTGAATGTATTTCATAAAGTAAAGGGCTGCTTTTTGTTTTACGGTCTTTTACTGTTGCTATTTATCCTGTATATTTTACTGACTTTTTTACAGAGTAAGTTAAACAGTTTTTTCCTTAAATCCTCCAGACCTATCCAGGGTTTTAATCAGAGGAATAATTACCTTGGAAAAAGAAAAGCCTGTTAAAAGATCTTCAGCAATTCACCATCCAACAGTTACCAACATTTAATATCATGACAACTGACACTAAAACAATTGTAGCCTCGGCGTACTCTCATGTGTTCATCTATAATTTGATGGACGTTCTTTATATTATGAGAGGGTAAAAGACATCATGTGATAATAGAAGAAGATGACAGGTTCCACTGCATGGATAAGCAACATAACATGAGGATAAAGAGGAAAACTCATGAACTACACATAATATTTCACATAGACAGAATTTAAAAAAATCACAGTGTATGGACACAACATATAGATCTGATATAGACACATAAACCCACCACATATACAGCTTCCTTTACATAAACACATTAGACACACACCTTATATAGACACAAGGATGTGTGAAAACACACATGAACATATTTTTGGCACCAAAAGAACCCAGAACATTACAGTACCAGGAGTTTAAACATGTGATCTACAGTGTTTAGACCAGCATGGGTCTCATGTAGCACCAAGCTGGTATATTTTCTTATTCCATCCTGTGTTTTCCTTTAGCTTCAATAATTTTCTCTGTTGTAGCTTTTAGATTTTTATCTATTGGTGATCTTCATCATGTTTCTTCATAGAGTGTAATGAGGAACGCATGCTGCTATACCCAGAGCTGAATGACAATCTCACTCTCTTAGCCAGCCATTCAGAAACCTTTTTATGACCTCGTTGGTTCCTAATCTCTGAAATGCTCCCATATTCTGAGGAAACATCTCCGCTCACTGAAACATAAGAAAAAACTGTTATTCTATAAAAAAATAAAACAAAAAACATGGATGTAGCCTAGAGTTTGTGGAAACTCAGTGATTAATTCTTCATCATCTTAAACTTACTGTCTGGGATTAAACCATCATCCTTGCTATTTGCCACCTCCACAGAGGGAACTGTTGGTTTCTCTGGTTCCTTTGCTAAAGCTTTCATCATTCTCTCCATCAGCTCCTGCTCCCGTCTGTTCCACTCCTCTTCTGTCAGCATGTGATGTTTTACCTGCTGAGGTTTTCTTCCTTCAGTC
>NW_015151872.1:4006-5444 GCF_000732505.1 Cyprinodon variegatus
ATTTAACCAGAATCTTCTATTCAGCAACAATAATCACAATTATCAGACTTTTCTTTTTCTTTAATCCAATGCTTATGGCCATACTGCTCTCTGCAAGCCTGTTCCTGTTCTGATCATAGAAGCTAAGCAGCATCAGGCTTGGTAATTACATGGATGGGAGACCATCCTGGAATACCAGCTGCTACAAGCTTAACCTGAACTAATATAAAATAGCTTTAGTTCACATAGAGAGCAACACATTTATGGAACATGATCAAAAAAACAACAACAGAGAAGGTAAAAACAAAAAGGTTTAAATCACTATAGAAAATTTTTTATTTGTAGAGTATATTTACAGAAAGCTATGAACTATATTGTGTTCCAATGTGTTGTTTTGTATCTCATTTTACTTTTTTTAATTGTATCCCGGGTATAATAGCGACAGCTTAGCTGTGCTGATGGTGATTCAAACATTAAAATAATATCCAATAAATAAGTTTGCTCTGGCTTAATGGTGGCTGTCTGTTAAAGACTCCAATCAATGTTTGTGGTTGATGGACTTCACATTATCTCCTAAAACTGTGTAGAACTAAAGCATCCAGATCCATTTGATATCAACCTCAGACTAGGAAGGAGGAACTCTGGTAACATTTGACTTCCTGGATCAAAGTTTAAGTCTATGTCTTTAAATGGCTGCAGATCACAGGGATTGTTCAGAGGAAATGTTTTCTGAATTTGATCTGCTATAAATATCACTGTGACTTTGGAGGTGGAAGAATGAAAATCAGATGTTTTTCATTTAGATTTAGAATTTAAAAGACTTTTTAAAGACCAAAAAGACCAAAAGACCAGAGATGGACTACAGGAACTGATCACTGTTTGACATCAGTGACATAAAATCTTGTGAATAAATGCAACATTATCATGATTATTAGTGCAGCAACAAACTATTGATGCATAGAAAATGTTTTCATTTTGTAAACATAAAACAACAGCAGCTGCTTAATATTTATTTCTCCCTAAAAAGATTATATAAATTGCTTGGTGAGATTAAACCTTATTTAAATAATTCTTCCACTGCTCACTGTGACTCTCTGTGTTATATGCACACACTGAGCAGCTGCTGTTGCTGTGAAAATACAAAACAAAATGCAACAACTAGGTCTTAGTTTTTTAAATACTCAGTTTTAAAAGTTTTTTTCAGTCTGAGATCAGACAGCAATACATTTATTTTTTTAGGATTTGTTTTTTCCTATCTATTGGTGCCAATAAAACACATGATACATGGGAGTGTAAAATACTTCATTAACTACATAATTATTAAAATGAATCATAATCTATATCATTTGACAATGAGTCTGTTCTCCTCATTAATAGACAGCCAGACTGACCACATTTAACATAGTTTGGTTAATCTGCAGAATAACAGCGACATCTAGTGGTGGAATCATCTAGACTG
>NW_015151872.1:7915-9006 GCF_000732505.1 Cyprinodon variegatus
CCTCCTCTCCTTACGAGGCATCTCTGCAAAATGAAACATGATCCTTAAACTACAATTCGATGCACATAAAACACACACACATTAATACAAATTTACATGTCATACCTTTTCAAAAAATGTACTGTATAGCCACAAATTTAATCTATTAATAATTTGCCCTGTATTATTCCTGGTGCTATAAAGTACAATTTATTTAAATGATATAGAGTAAAATATTAATTGAATAAATATTCACTTATTCAAATATTTTTTTGCCTTTATTTGGTTTGTTATTGACTTTGGGCATGACATCAAGAGTCAAAAAGTTATATGAGTTGTGTGCATTTTAGCCACTATAAGCCTTTTTAATTTTTGTGTAAACACATGAGACATTTAGAAAGTCAAAACTCAGATTCTACCATTATTGTTGTGTATATACTGCAACAGTCAAAAATTGATGTCAATATGTATAGTTTTAGTGATGTAAAATAGGACAAAACAGCTTGACAGTAACATAACACATCATTTCTCTCTAATGCTTTGCTCATGGCAGGAGAAAGAGTAAAAACCTGATGTACTTCTTCCCCATAACTGGCTTTGCATGTAAGCTAGCGGCAGGGATGTGACAACTGTAATATAAATTATTTTAACACTATTGCATCTGCGCCCCCTATAGACCGGCGTACTATAGTGCATACCCACTTTTTGCGCCGCTGACAAGTGGCTTTAACTTGTGAGAGGTTGGTGTGTGCAAATTTGGACAGCATAGAGGATCCTCATTGCTCAGTTTACTTGGTCAGTCTTCTCATCTTGCTACAATACACCGTGCACAAACTAACACCACTGCAGAACCTACGTACCGGACCAGTTGTTTACTTTTTCTGGAATCGTTGTGTTGATCATGTGACGAGCCACGGTTACCGTGGCACAATAGATCTAAATTATTACTAATTATTACTATAATTACTAAATTATTACTATAATTTAGATCTGAAATTATTATTTTGGACATGTACACACATACACAAACACACCAATACACATAGATACAAGCTCAAAATAAAAAAACAGACTTGCCTATATTTTCCGTTAGCAGCCGTTTTCCGGGCTTG
>NW_015151872.1:10760-12013 GCF_000732505.1 Cyprinodon variegatus
CTAAATTGATGCATTGAAAAAATGTATCACTGTTGCAAATATTCATGAGATTTATACTGGGGCACAGCTCATTTATACTGGGGCACAGCTCATTTATACTGGGGCACAGCTCATTTATACTGGGGCACGTGCCCCAGTAAATGGGGTCTGGCGACGCCGATGGCTCTCAAAGCCTCATCTGGCGCCACAATGAGGGAAGCTATGGCTGGCTCAACAGAAGGCATATTATCAAGCCAAAATTGGGCGCATCTTGCCTCGAAAAGGCCTTAGTGTCCGCCCAACAGGCATGGAG
The DNA here is from genome assembly GCF_000732505.1 of Cyprinodon variegatus. Lineage (NCBI taxonomy): Eukaryota > Metazoa > Chordata > Actinopteri > Cyprinodontiformes > Cyprinodontidae > Cyprinodon > Cyprinodon variegatus. The sequence continues at coordinate 11,053 of NW_015151872.1, forward strand.
CTCCTTCAGATACTCTGCAAACGGGGGAACCATTAAGGACCACCTAGCAGTAGGACGGCGAAAGAAAGCACTGGAAGCTGCAGGTTGGTCCTGTGGAGCATCCAGCTGCAACCAGGTGAGGGCAGTTCTCAGAGCGCTCATTATTTAACCATCCTCCTCTGACTGAGAGCCAGAAGAGATATACAACCTGGCTTCTGAGAGAAGTCAGCCGGAGTTAAAATGATCCCGAAAATCAGTGCCAGATGCCGCCAGAGAAATAGCATCGTCATCTAAAGCAGAGTCCAGAACCCACGCTCTGCCCTTGGTCAAGTTCTCCAGTCATGCTAGCGCCACATTCGCCCCTAAGGGAGTCAAGCAGCGCTTTCATGGCCTCCAGATCAGAAGCGAGCTGGGCCACTTGCCCAGATATGCCCTCTGAAATCCTGGAGCTGCTCTTGCTCCTCTTTCATGGAGGCCCCATAGCCTCAGGAGCCACACGTTTCACAGGCTGGCTGGCCAGCCAAACAAGCATTACGTAGGGACAAGGGCAGGACAGAACAATTAGGACAGGCCGCATCAGTCAAGGCCTCTTTCAGGTTTCGGTCCAAATCATGCCCGTCCTCCACCTGGAGAGGGGCCAGACAAGTTCTGCAACACGGCGCGTCCAACATCTCACACTCACAGGGCTAGGTCAGGTCGAGCTGAAATCGCCACTCTTGACACTCAAACTGAGCGGACAGGTCGGGAAACCCGGTCGAGCAGAAAAAGCCACCAGAGGTTCCCCATCAGCAAGGCTGCAAGGAGGACTAGCCAAGCACAGTAGGGAAAGTAAAAAGCAAGCCCGAAAACAGCTATTTATCAGTAATATAGGCAGGCCCGAAAATGGCTGCCAATAAACAAAAAAACCAAGCCTGAAAAAAGCGGCTGCTATGAGTGGCAGGCAAGCCCGAAAGCGGCTGCGCAGTAAACTAAAATGCAAGCC
>NW_015151872.1:12600-24416 GCF_000732505.1 Cyprinodon variegatus
AGGAGGAGGCGAGACTGACAGGCAAGAGACAGTTGAAGGACAGGAGAGACAGGACCATGAAGGTGATGAGGGAGCAACAACCAGCTTCCACAAACAAGAAGGGGACATTAGTGACAAGGGGGAAAGCATGATGGTCCTAAACAAGTGAAGTTGTCCTACCATCCCCAGGACAAATTTGGAGTAAAAAAAAACGTTAATCTAATTCAAAATGGTTTGAAAGCTTTTTAAGGTTGAAAAAGAAAGCCTTGTCATCAAGGATATGCAGTGTGTTTTCAACTTGCTTGATAGCACCATGTTCCCCACACTAACGCAGGTCATCCAGATCTCCCTCACAATCCCAGTCAACAGCTGGAGTTGTGAAAGGTCATTCAGTGTGTTGAGAAGGATCCACACTTGGCTGAGGTGCACATGTGGGACAAGACAGGCTCCATCATCTTGCTATTTTATCAGTTGAAAAGGAAGAACTTTCTAAGCTGAGTCACAGTCTAGTGATTGACCACTTTGTAAAAATGAAAAATAGGAGGTACACTTTAATGCTCATAAAATAAAACAAAAACTTAGTCCAGGTTGAGTTAAACTTTCCCCCGAACTAAAACTCTGTAACCTAGGAATTAATGATTACTTCAGAATGTGTATAAGGAAACTTTTTATTTTTAAAGTTGGTGATGTCTTATTTTTTATAGCTGCAATGTTGAAATTGTTTATGTTTGTTAAAACAAATATGCTCTTACACTTATTAATATCTCAACTGGTAATTTTGGTAGGAATTTATCAGGGTGGGGCAGTGTGCTTGTCTGTATTTGTGTATGGAAGGAGGCGCATATGCGGTAGGGGGCCAGTGCCCCAGTAAAGCTTTGTGCCTAGCAACGCCCCTGGTACATGAAGATCTTCAGAAATTATTTTCAGAATGCGCACAAATATATCCATTAATTCCATGGGAGAAAAGGAATTATTTTAGGCTTAGGATTAGGATTCACTCAATGATAACAACCTGCTGAGTCTACTGGCACAATCTGAAGCTATTCTATGGGACTGATAGCCGCTTATATCAGCCATTTAGTGGGATGATCACAGGCCAAGATCCAACATCTATAAAGAGAGATGTTGACGGGAGAAACACGGCTGATTTTTCTCTTTAGGATGAAGTCACAGCCAAGCAGGTACAGACCAGATGAAGCTACTATGTTAAAAAAAAACCCAGATAGAACATGTAAGAGGTTGAACAAACAATACTTGAATAGGAGAATAGAAATAGAATGATGGGTGATGAGGAAAAGTGGTATCTATGTCATCCAGCAGATTCGGCATATAGCAGCATAAATACATAAAATAGCTAACTACTTTGGATGAGGTATAAGAAAGATAGAGCCATAGTAGGACCAAGGTAAGCCCAAGGAGAAACGTCTGTGCGGACTGAAGTTCTTCCCAGCTGGATCAGGCTGTTAACCCTCTACCTTCACCTACCTCTCTACTCACCCAGAAACTAAGCAAACATCGCTCTGTTTTTAACTATAAGCTTTATCATAAAGCAGTTTTAAACCTTGCTTTAAAAGTAGACAGGGTCTCTGCCTCTAGGACTAAAACTGGTAGGTGAGGAGTAGCCTGATAACTTAAAGATCTGTCTCCCATTCTACTTTTAGAAATTCTAGGAACCACTAATAATCTTGCAGATCTGGAGCGAGGGGCTCTGTTAGGAAGAACAGGAACAATCAGATCTTGGATATAAAAGCTTGGTTTTTTTAGGGCTTTATATGTGAGAAGGAGGATGTTAAATTCTATTTTACCCTGTTTCAATATGAGCGTGACAGTGATGTGTATTTCTCGCCCTTAGTGGTAACCAAGTTAGAATAAAAACCCTGGACTTATCTAGCCTCCTAATTACCATTTCTCAATCGAAACCATTACAGCTTTTTTTTTTTTTTTTTTTTTACATAATTTTTTTTATGGTGACATGACATTTAATTTTTAAAAACAATTTGAATTGATTTAAATTTTTCTCTACTGATACATCTCAATGTTTGACGCCCGCGTGTTGTTTCCAAAAGACTGAGTCATGCTCACAATAACACCATTGTAAGAGGGGGACAGATACTTTCCTTGGCTGAAATAACTTTAAGCCTCTTTTTTACCTTCTTGTAAATATCTTAAAATCAGTTTGTAGAAAGTTTCCGCCTTTTCTAACCCACACAGCTCTACGCTGTTTAATGATCATCTCAGTGAGGCCAAGATCTGGGTCTTGACTCTAGTTGAAGTCCATTCTCAAGCTGTCCATGCTGGGTTTATGTCATTTTTTTTTTTTTTTTTTGAGTCCTTGTCATGTCAACAAATCCAGCTGACAAATCCAGCTGACTCAACTTTAAACCTCTTAACATCCACCTCATTTTGGGTAATCCTCGCCTATTTTGCATACCCAAATGGAAAAGCAAATAACTTAGGAACTGTATGCCCAAATTAGATGTGCAATACATTGTTTGAAAGCTAACTCCCCCTAGTTTCTGAATTAGGTGACTAGAACACAGACCAAGCTGCATCAGATCAAACATGACTCAAAGTTGGGGGGTTTTATTCTCAGAAATGATAGGTCTTTTTTTGAACAGCAGTAATAAAGACCGTCTTGAGAAAAAGTGGGTTTCATTATATTATATTTGTTCAACATCATGTCAACCACAAATGCAGAAAATATCAGACCTATAGCTATAACAGTTCCAGAGCTGTGGGGTTTGGAACTTTTTGTGTCAGCTTGGAGCTGAACGCAATGGCTCGACATGCTGGTAAAAATTTCACCAGTGGAAATTTATACATTCTGAAATATTACCCCCACTTAAGGTCTTAAGAGAGTTTTAAAGCTTGCCTCATATTTTTCTCAATCAAATTTGTTAGAATTCATGGTAGATTCTATGATCTACTATGATTTATTGTAGATTATGATGCACCATGAATTTAATTTCCCTTTGGGATCAAAAAGAATTTTTGAACTGAGTTGATTGATAGTGAGCTAATTGCTGCAGTAGTCTCCCTAAACTATAATATCACCATCTTTATACTTCAAAATTGGCACATTGGTATAGAGTTCCTATCCTAGAATGCTGTTTATGATTTATGCTATACACCCCCCCTCATTAAAAGAATTTTAATCTTAAACTAGCCATTTTTTCACTGACTTCATGTTTCTCCTACAGGGGAATGTTTCCACTTTGCCTACATGCATAGAAATGGTAAAGCCTATTTTTGACTGAGGAGAAGAACTTTTAATTTAAAAGCAGAAAACAAGGACTTCTTTGTCCAGTGATGAGAAATTAAATAATTTGGACATTTATTAAGTCTCACAAAAAACTCACCTGGTCTCATTTCAGTGAAGCCACCTGTTTCTGTTAAAGTCCCTGTAGAGTCCAGTAAACTTCACACCATGTTAACGATTGTGATAGTAGGGCAGAAAAATGTTTTTGGCTAATGGCTAAAAGATAAGCATAAAAAATGATTTACATTTATTTTTTACCTGCACCTTCAACCAGAGGGGAATAGTAATGGTAGTAAGTGCATTTACCTGTTTACATTACTTGATTAATTTTTTTCTGTACTTGACAAGGTTTTTCTTTCTAAATCAAAACATTTACTTTTGTTTTGTTACATTAGAGACAATAACTTTTTTTTTTTTACCTCTTTACTAAAAAAATCGTTGACATTGTTTCTTGCTGCAAATTATAATATGATAACAATTTTTCATGAAAAGATTTGTTTATGTGGACAAGGGAAGACGAACTATGCTCTGTTTGTCCTGGTCCACACTCTCTACTGTTCAAAAGCATAAAAAAAATCTTTAAAAACAGAAATGTTTATTTCTTTTATTTGTTTCGAGAGGTGAGAAAGCTATTTATACCACTACATTTTATTCTAAATATGTATAAATATAATAATATATAATATAATATAATATGTTGTGGCGGACCACTAGGGGGCTCCACTCTCACTCAGTGGAGAGGTTGCAGTTATGTTTGTTCAGATGTGTATATATATGGGTTTCTGTACAGTTGCTCTAAGTTGGAGTAGAGTAAAGAACTGTTTAAACCTGCCTGCTTTGTGTCGTCATCTTCACTCCTCCACATTGGTGACCCCTGTGAGCCAACATCTCCACATCTGATGGCCTGCCCAGCTCCTCTCAGCCGATCGCCGTTTCTGGTGGACCTCCACCGCCTCCTCCGGCTTCTTTTGCTGTGGACGTTAAGATCCCGGATTTCTGGCAACATGATCCGCAATCATGGTTCTTCCAAGTCGAAGCACAGTTTGCTCTTCGTGGAATCTCATCAGACGACACAAAGTACCACTATGTGGTTTCAGCGCTGGATCCGCCATCCACCAGGCGAGCAATGACCCTGCTCCGCAACCCTCCGGCGGACGGAAAGTACCGCGCCCTCAAGCACCTGCTTCTCCGCCGTTACTCCCTTTCCGACGCAGAACGCGCCGAGAAGTTGCTTTCTCTCTCGGGGTTAGGGGATGGCTCGGCTTTGGAGCTGATGGAAAGCATGCTGTCCTTGCTGGGTGACGACGACGGTGGATTTCTTTTTATCCACCTGTTCCTGCGACAACTTCCAGCCCCGGTGCGGATCACTCTTCCCTGCTGATTACCGCTCGCTGGCGGAAGAAGCTGATCCCATCCTCCTGGCTTCCAAGACCTTCACGGTCCAGTCGCTAACCAGGGAAACTACAGCAGCTTCTTCTGAGCCTTTGCCCGCTTCAGCAGTCGATCAGCCGTCGATGATGGCAGCGATCGCCACCAGGAAACACCAGAAGCTGGCTCTTTGTTTTTACCATCAGCGCTTTGGCGCAAGGGCGCGGCGTTGCCTCCCGCCCTGCAACTTTAAGCCGCCGGGAAACGAACAAGCCGACGCCTGCTAGCAGCCGCGGCCGTCGGTGATAAGGAGAGGCTGCTCTTTGTTGAGGATTCGCGATCGGGGAGAAGTTTTCTGCTGGATTCGGGTTCGCAGAAGAGCCTCGTTCCCCCGGCGGGCTCCGACAGGCTTGCTGAGGGCTGTGGTCCCCAGCTGACCGCCGCTAACGGTTCTCCCATCAGAACATTCGGAGAAAGGTTGCTGACTGTCTGTTTCAATGGGCGTGACTTCCAATGGAACTTTGTAGTAACTGCGAGCTCTGTCCCCATCATAGGGGCTGACTTCCTCTGTGCTCACAGCCTGCTAGTGGACGTTGCAAACAGGCGTTTAATTGATGCTGAGTCTTTTTCCTCACTGTCGTGTCTAATGCGAGGAGCTGGGTCGTTAGTACATACTAATTTTTTAGCTTCAGAGGACGCTTTCCAGTGTTTATTGTCAGACTTTCCTTCTCTGACTCTCCCCAATTTTTCAAACACCGACACAAAACACGGGGCAGAGCATTATGTCCCCACGACTGTTGCTCCAGTGTTTGCGCGCGTGCCGCCGTCTTGACGCGGCAAAGCTGGCTGTTGCACGGGAGGAGTTTGCCAACAAGGAGCGTTTAGGGATCGTGCGGTGCTCCAACAGCCCCTGGGCGTCACCGTTGCACATGGTACCTAAGTCGGACTGCCAGTGGCGGCCTTGTGGGGATTTCCGTCGTCTAAATAACGTCACAGAGAATGACCGTTATCCTATCCCCCACATCCAGGATTTCTCTGTCCATCTTGCCGGGACATCCATTTTTTCTAAAGTGGATTTGGTTCAGGGGTTATCACCAGGTTCCCGTCAGAGCTGAGGACATTCCTAAAACCACAGTTATCACTCCATTTGGCCTTTTTGAGTTTTTATGCATGCCATTCGGCCTTAAAGGTGCAGCTCAAACATTTCAGCGGTTGATAGATTCCGTTCTCCGTGGGTTGTCCTTTGTTTTTGTGTATTTGGATGACATCCGTGTGGCCAGCAGCTCGGCTGAACAGCACATGACCCACCTACGTCAGCTGTTCCAACGTTTGGTAGCACATGGCCTGATTATCAACCCGGCAAAATGCCAATTTGGGTTGCCGGTCATTGACTTTTTTGGCCACCAGCATTTCTGCCAGTGGTGCGGTCCCACTGCCACAAAAAGTTCAGGCGGTCGCCAATTTTCCCCGCCCCCAGACAGTTAAAGCCCTGCAGGAGTTCTTGGGGATGGTTAATTTTTACAACCGCTTTATCCCCAAAGCAGCACAACTTCTGCAGCTGCTTTATGGCGCTCTCAAACAGAAAGGAGCCACAGACAGCGTTGAATGGGTCCTTGAACGCTTTCAGGCATTTGGTGACGCTAAGTCTGCTTCAGCCAATGCTGCTCTTCTGGCCTACCCTTCCCAGTCAGCACAGATAGCATTGACAACTGATGCATCTGACATGGCAGTGCGGGCAGTTTTGGAGCAGCTCTTCTCGGGTGTTTGGCAGCCACTTGCTTTTTTCAGCCGTACTTTGCGGGACAATGAACGCAAATACAGCGTTTTTGATAGAGAGCTGCTTGCTCTCTACCTGGCTACACGCCATTTTAGATATTTTCTGGTGGGCCGCTCATTTACTGCCTTTGTGGACCACAAGCCCCTCATCTTCGCCATGTCCAAAACATCGGACCCCTGGTCCGCACGACAGCAATGCCACCTTGCGGTCATTTCTGAATTCACGACTGACATTCAGCATGTTGCCGGCAAGTCCAACTTAGTAGCCGACTGTCTGTCCCGTGCTCTGATCTCCCCAGTTTATGTTGGTATCGATTTAGCTGCTATGGCTGCAGAGCAGCGCAGGGATACAGACATCCTTGCATTACAGTCTCGGTCCACGGGCCTCCAGCTGGAGGAAAGACAGATAGAGGAAGGTGGTCCTCCTCTGATCTGTGATGTTTCTACTGGCTGTCCCCGTTTCGTGGTGCCGCCGGGTTTTTGACACTTTACACTCCCTCTCACATCCCGGCATTAGGGCCTCAGTAAAACTGGTTGGTTCTAAATTTGTTTGGACTGGACTGCGCAAAACAGTTAGAGAATGGGCTGCAGCCTGTGTCCAGTGTCAGCGTGCTAAGATCCAAAAGGCACACTAAAGCGCCCTTGGAACCGTTTCCCATCCCTAATAAGTGGTTTGATCATGTGCATGTAGACCTTGTGCGTCCCCTTCCTCCATCACAGGGTTTCACACATCTCCTGACAATGATCGATCATACTACCCGGTGGCCGGAAGTGGTACCCCTGTCATCCACAACGTCAGCAGCGGTGGCCCGGGCTTTTCTGTCCACCTGGGTTGCACGCTTTGGCCCTCCCTCTGACATTACCTCTGACAGTTTCAGAGCTTTGGTCCGTCATGGCCGATGGTCTGGGGGGTCAAGATCCACCGCACCACTGCATACAATCCGCAGGCTAATGGGTTGTGTGAGCGGTTCCACAGGTCATTGAAAGCTGCGCTCCGTGCTTCTTTGACTGATGGCAACTGGGTTGACCGCCTTCCATGGGTCATGCTTGGTTTGCGTTCAGCCGTTAAAGAGGACCTTGGCACTTCCACAGCTGAACTGGTTTTCGGTCAGCCCCTGCATGTCCCTGGGGCATTTTTGCCTGATTCGCCTACGCCACAGTTCAGTCCACTTGGGCAACGTTTTTTCCCTCAGGGAGACTCCTTTCGTGTTCCTACCCCCGTTCACCATTGTTTGCCCCAGTCCTTTGTTCATGAGAACTTAGAGACCTCTAAATTTGTTTTTGTTTGACACGATGCACACAGATCACCCCTACGATATATGTATGATGGCCCTTTCTTTTGGATTTGGGAGGGCGTAAGGAAACAATCTGTATTGACAGGCTCAAACCTGCTCATGTCCTGGCGGATGATCAGTTGGTAATGGCCCAAGCTCCTCGCAGGGGAAGACCCCCTCCAATATTTTAATGGACAGCTGTTTTCCCTCCAGAGATCCTCATTTTTCAGAGCTCAATTCCCCTGCAGCCCCTCCGTGTCGCTCTCGTCCTCAGGCACGGATGTCCCAGTATCATCCTACAGGTTCCAAGTTCAGCCGTTTTGGACATTTGTTGAAACACAAGGATCGGGATTAGTTTTTTTTTTTTTTTTTTTCTACCCTACTGAGTGTTCCAGGGGCATATGTGACGGACCACTAGGGGGCTCCACTCTCACTCAGTGGAGAGGTTGCAGTTATGTTTGTTCGGATGTGTATATATATGGGTTTCTGTACAGTTGCTCTCAGTTGGAGTAGAGTAAAGAACTGTTTAAACCTGCCTGCTTTGTGTCGTCATCTTCACTCCTACACAATGTATAAATATAATAATACAATATAATAAATATGTTTTATACGCTGGCAAACCCTGCAAGACCATTCTGCATTATTTTGTAAGTATTTTTATAAGTATAGGGAAATCTATTTCATTTTGCCTTTCAATTACTATAACACAAAAAACTTTAGTTGTTTTTTTCTCTCAGAGACCCATCTATTTTTGCCCATGGGCAGAGTTGAAACATTTCATTGAATTCTTACAGAAGGTACTTTAAGTTTTCTCAGACAAATGGGACTTTATTGGCTGTGTGTCGTTGTTTGGCATTTGTGTTATTTTGGGTTCGTATGGACGGTACTGTTTGAATACCTCATGTTTTTGGGGTGAAAGCAGTTTTCAACAAATTCTTCCTCCATTTTATTTAACAAAGTGAAGTATAGGGACCTAAAAAAAAACTAATCTCAAATACTTTAATCAATTTTCTGAACTTTACTTATTTACATTTCTTATTTGGAACCTTAAATTTTACCAAAGCAATTTCCTGATATGATATTTTTTTGCCTTTTTTGGAGAACTTTATACACCTCTGTTAAAACTGTTTTGCTCTCTCTATTGTTGTCTTTCTGAGGCCAAAGAAACCCCTTTTTTTTAATCTCACCACAGTGTTTATTCTCACTTCAGCGATCAGGAGTGCACAAAAATGAATGTATAAACTGTTAAAACCTTTAGTAGAATGTTGTTACAAGGTTATAATTACGTGCTGCTGACTTGATATATCTATGTGTAATTTTTGCAAACCTATGTTACAATAATTGTGGGTGTCCTAATTTATTCTTCACAATAAATCACATTTTTTTAAAGGCTTAAAATTCCAGCAAGGTTTTAAAAGGCCTTTTCATCTGTTTTTTTGTTTAAGTATATTCATATTACAATAAATCAATAGATAGAAAACATTGTGTAAGTTTATATATAAGAGAGAAAACATTTGCTTAATATAATCTGTTTTGTTGCACCTTGGTCAAAGTTAGTCAATGCAGTTATAAGATCTAGTTTGACTTTTTGTAATTATGTTGATAAAGGCCCTTTCATTGCTATATAGTGATAACTGCCGGCTCACTCACCCATGAAAGACTTCCTTGCTGAAAACAGCAACAAGCAGAGCTGCAAATACACTGAACGTCTTCATCATGATGGAGTAATAAAAAATTCAGTCTTAGACCAAACACGGCTTTTTAAAGGTTGGTTTTCAGGAGAACCTCTGGGTTTCACCAGCTGGAGTTACACCATGTTCTTTATGTTTTTGACAAACATATGTTGCACCAAGTTTATCAAGAAAGAGGAAGCTAGTCTAAGTTTTGCTGTTTCCTTATTCAGCTATATAAACACTTCCTTATAGGTGCTTCTGTACTTTCTTTAAAAAATATGATAAAGCCCATTACCATTGCGACTGCATGTGATAATTCTAACTAATAAAGAAAATTATTATAAGATTACCGGTACTATAAGATAAAGTCTTAAAATATCAACTTTTGCAGATTTTGTTTTTAGATATTCTGTTTGATCACATACAGAAGACAATCATATGTATCATAAAAAAACAGATTGAATTAAAAGCTTAGGTTATTGATGAAACAGTATGAGCATCATATCTGCATGCATTTAAAACAGCTCTCTATTTTTTTGGCTACTTATAAATTCAGAATTAGTTTTTCTAAATGTTTCCCAAATGAAGCTATTTCAGCACATCACAAAATGCATTTTAGGCTTCTGTTTAATGTTTTAAGTTTGGAGTCATATGATTTATTATTTAACGACTGGAAAGCAGAGCTGGGTAATCGTAAACTAGGAGTAAAGTAAAAAGCCTGAAGAGAGATAGTTCCTTCCATCTCCTGTCACGANTTTATCAACTGTGGATGAACCAGACCAAGAAAAACTGGCGTATGCTTTGCTTGACACCCAAAGTGACACTACTTTTATTCTGAAAGACACAGCTGAGATGCCGAATGTAAAGAAAGAGTCAGTTAAACTCAAGATTTCTACAATAACATCCCAAACAAAGACTGAATCCAGCCACAAGTTAAGCAATCTACAAGTAAGAGGTATTAATTCTGAAACGAGAATCAAATTGCCATCAGTCTACATCAGAGACTACATACCTGCCAACACATCCCATATTCCCACAAGCAAGACGGCAGAGGACTGGTCTCACCTGAAACATCTAGCTAAAGAGATGGCTCCTGAACTTGACTGTGAAGTTACATTACTAATTGGCTATAATTGCCCACAGGCTTTACTGCCCATTGAAGTGGTTAGCGGAGAAAGAGACCAGCCTTTTGGACAGAAATCTGCCCAAGCATGGAGCATTATTGGCTATAACCACTCTGAAGGCGAGTTTGAAGACGAAATTGGTGTCAGTCATCACATAATCGTAAAACAAATCTTGCCAGCTGTTGAAGAGTTTCACCAACTAAAGGATGAAGTCCACTTTGTAAGCAGAAACAAAGTTTCAGAAGTAATCTCTCCAGCTGAAATTATCAAAGTGCTTGAAATGGACTTTATTGAAAAGACCACTGAGGAAGATTCCTTGTCACAAGAAGACTTGAAGTTTTTGGAAAAGGTCAAGGAAGGCATAAAGCAAAAGGAAAATGGACATTTCGAAATGCCATTACCCTTTAAGGAGGAAAGGCCTAACCTACCAAACAACAGACTTTGTGCAGAATATAGGTTAAAGTGTCTGGAGAAGCGTTTGAGAAAGGATGACAGCTACTTCAAAGACTATGTGGCATTCATGCAGGACATAATAAAGAGGGGTGATGCAGAAAGGGTGCCAGAGATGGAGATAAACAAAGAACCAGTCTGGTATATCCCTCATCATGGCATTTACCATCCTCAAAAACCAGGAAGGATCCGTGTAGTCTTGAAATGCTCAGCGAAATTCCAGAATACATCTCTCAACGAACATCTTCTGAGCGGACCTGACCTCACACATACTCTTGTTGGAGTTCTGTGTCGCTTCAGAAAAGGAGAAGTGGCTTTTATGTGCGACGTGGAACGTATGTTCCACCAATTTCAAGTTGTTGCTGAAGATCGGGATTACCTCAGATTCCTATGGTGGGAGGAAGGTAATATGGACAAGCCACCATCGGTGTTGCGTATGACAGTCCACCTATTCGGAGCTGCGTCCTCACCTGGATGCGCAAATTTTGGATTTAAACATCTAGCTGTACAAGGTAAAGACAAGTTCAGTCAAGCCGCCATTAAGTTCATACAATGCAACTTTTCTGTGGATGATGGCTTGGCAAGCGTTCATTCCGAAGAATAAGCCATCAAGCTTGTAAAAGAAGCTAGAGATCTGTGTAACTCTGGAAAGCTACGCCTGCACAAATTCATCAGCAACAGCAAGGAAGTGCTTGCCTCTATTCCTGAAGAGGAATGTGCAGAAGGAGCTACTGATTTGGACCTGGCTTTGGGAGAGACAAAAATCCAAAGGGCTTTAGGAGTCCAGTGGTGTGTGACATCTGACACATTTCACTTCAGAATCATGGTGAAAGAAAATCCATGCACTAGAAGAGGAGTACTATCTACAGTAGCCTCAATTTTCGATCCTCTGGGATTTCTCGCTCCTTACATT
>NW_015151872.1:26218-36255 GCF_000732505.1 Cyprinodon variegatus
AGAATAGAATTTAAAATCCTCCTTCTCACATATAAAGCCTTAAATGACCAAGATCCATCTTATATCAGAGATCTGATTGTTCCTTTTGTTCCTAACAGAGGACTTCGCTCTCAATCTGCAGGTTTACTAGTGGTTCCTAGAATTTTTAAAAATAGAATTTGAGGCAGATCTTTTATTATAGAGGACTGATCCTGCCATAATTAAAAATACGTACAGAAATAAATGAAGGACTTAATAATATAAAATTGCTTTAAGAAGTAGCTAATAATATGAATTTGTGTGCGCCTAAATGTGACAAAATAATTAAAAGTTGATATTTCTTCAACAATTGATCAATTATTCATAAAAATATATATATTTTAACGTACACTTTTATTTTTACTTTTCTTCTTGCTTTTATGCTGACTCATTTTTAACCCACTTCTTTTCTGTTATACATTTTTGTTGAAATCTTTATTTTTTCTTTGTGTATTTATTGCAAGTGTATTTTTGTTATGTATTCCAATGCAACCTTTTAAATTTTTTTCATATTTATTCACATCAACATTTTTAAAAGATGTTTTTATTTTTGTCGGATAATGATTTACTTAATGATTTATTTTAACACTTTTTAAATCATGTTTTAACCTCATCATAAGTATTCCTTTTCATTTTGTTTTAACATCCTTAAATTCCTTAACAGTCATTTATTTCTGCATCTAACTTTTCTAACTGATTCTTTAACTAGAGGATTTTCGCCTGCCCTTTCATTTCATTCTCCTCTTTTTCCACTTCGTCTATTTCTCCTTCATATTTTAAAGCAACATTTTTAGAGAAATGTTTACTCCACCTTAAATATTTCTTTCTACTTTAATTTAAACTTCTATTTCTGAAACAATTATTTATTTCTGCCTCTAACTTTCCTGTGTTTTTTTACGCAAAGGATTTACGCCTGCACTTTTATTTCCTTCTCTTTTTCCACTTCATATATTTCTACTTCGTTTTTTTACTTGCTCTATTTCCACTTGATTGTCTTAAACATTAAGGGCTGCAGAAGAACAAGTGGACGAACTATTTCATCATTTCATCATTCTATCTCTATTCTCCCACTCTACAGAATCTACTAGTTTAATCTCTAACGTTATGCTCTCTTTTCATTTTCTCTTAGTAGCTTTGCCTTGTCTGTTGTTCTTGTTTATAGATGTTGGATATCGACCTGTTTTTCAGTGTAGTCCTGTTTCTCTGACTGCAACTGGCTGGATGTGCTCTCTTCATCCTGGGATATGGGAGTTGTCTTGGAGCTCGTCTGCCTGGCTGTGCGTCTCCTGGACAGGGCCGCCTTTTACAGTTGCTTTACTCCTTGAACCCCAGTCGGCCTCGGCAGATGGCCGCTCACTGCTGGAGGTTTCTTCCTATTAAAAGGGAGTTTTTCATCTCCACTGTCGCTACAAGCATGCTTAGTGTGAGGGATTGTATTTGAGTCAATGAGTTGATGCAATCAACTGGTTTTCCTTAGATAGAAAACTTTGAATTTGACTGTATGGTCTGGTAAACTGTAAAGTGCCTTGAGATGACATGATGTGAATTGATGCTATAGAAATAAACTGAATTGAATCCACAGAGGATACTATCTCTGTAGCTCTTTGCAGATTATAGTTCTGACTTCAACACAATAATCCTGAACAGACTCATGACTAAACTGGTCCCCTCACATGTGCTTGCATTAAGGAAGCACATCCTCTAAAAAAGACCCAAAAGTCTCTGAGCAAACGAGAATCTGAAGCAGATGAAACCTTAGCTTTCCTTGTGTTGATATTCGACCTTCAGAAAGAAGGAAATCAAAAAGATCTGATTGAAAATCCTGAAGAAAAGCCTCATCCTTGGATTTAAGAAACCATCATTTCCTCACTGAGCTTTTTGCAGCAACAGATAAGATGAGCAGAGCTGCCCAAACATCTGCAGAAAAAAATAGAAAAAAAACCCTCCAAAAACTGGATCACAACGAAGCAAACATGCAGCCTGAAAACTTTAGAATTGAGCTTTATTTCAGATTTCTGGGTTACAGGCTGAAAATGAATAAGTAAGAACAAAGGTTTAAATTGTACATTAAATTGTACATTTTGATCAGATTCAGATCAAACCTCCATGGAGCCACAAATGGAGCTTATTTTGAATTTCATTTCCATTGTTCCAGATGAAAAACAATATCAGACACTAAATGACAGACAGGATCAAATAAAGAGGAGAAAATTCNTATAATCATTGTTTGTTTTGAATGTTAATGACAGTATTTTATTTTATTAAGATTAAGATGGATGCACGTATTTTGAAAAATGACATTTCTGTTTCCTGTCAACATTGTAAGCTAACGGCACCACACTTGTGCTTCGGCGTGGACTGTACGAGCTCACAAAGACTAAGAACTGCATTTGCTAGTTAAAACAGAAGAATAAACCCAGCCTTAGTCACAAGCAGGCCAAAGTGGTATGTTTGTTTGCTACATTTATTGTATGTTAAGTTATGTTGTGAGGCTAATTATTTCTGTTGTATTTTTCTGCTTATTTTGTCAGTTCTACGGTGTTTAAGAGCATTAAACATCAGTAAAAGGAACTCTTGTCTTCGCGTTGTAACTGAGGCCGGCATAGCAGTCTAAACCCGGTTCTGATTCTATGGCTACCTCAAATGCTGCCTTACCTTCCAGAGATAAACCAACCGTATATGGAGGAGTACTGATGATCTTATTTTTAATAAGATCAATCTTATTTATAAAGAATCCCATAATATCATTACTGCTAAGAGCAGGTGGAATGGACGGTTCAACAGAGCTATGGCTCTGGGTGAGTTTGGCAACTGTATTAAAAAGAAATTTGGGGGTCCGGTAATGGCGGCTTGCTGAGATGACGCATTTGCTTTGGCTCCGCTACCTTTCTGAAAAATCCTGGAAAATATTTGTTACAAGTGACACTGAACGATGTGTAAAACAACTGTGATGCCTCTCTCGCAAAGGAAGCCCAGCAAAAACTCAAGCAAATTGACTCAATCGAAGTTATCTGTGTTAGGAATCCAGTTTGTGTGGGTTGTGTTTTTTTGTGTCTTCTCCCCCTCCACCACCAGGTGGTGCCCTGTCCTCGTTGGTCCTCTCACACACCTGCGGCTGGTTGACTAATCACTAAGGGCTATTTGAGCCATGGACTGTCACTACCCTGGCACCAGAGTGTTTGCCAGTTTTGGGTACTCTAGCCAAGCTGAGTTTTGCTGAGTCTAACTTGTCTTTGTTTTTCGCTGAGCCTAACCTATTTTTGTCTTTGCCTTTCTGGCAGGAAGCCTTCTTGCAAGCTGGATGTTTGGCCTTGTCCCCCTGGAAGGATTGTTTGAGTCTCTCACTGAGCAGGGGATTAACCTACACAAGCTCCCTTCAAGTCCTCCTGGATTCCCAAGTGACAGTCCGCTCAATAGCTCCTCTGGGTCCAACTTAGTTTATACCTGTCCGCCCTCCAACGAGTATCATGAAAGTTTTTCTCCACTAACGTGAGTCCCGTTTTCTCTGTCTCTGCAAGTCATCGTTCAAAGTTCCCAGGGATCCTGAACTTACCACTGATACTTTCCTTCCCTCTTCCAGTTCCGGTTCACTGTGTTTCCTGAATCCTACCCCGCTGGTTTCACCAATAAACCTGTTCAAACTTTTACCCTGGTTCTCTGAGTGGTTACTGCATGTGGGTCAGATCCCTTAAGAAAATCATGACAATCTGACTTGACTTCTAGGGTGAGCTCTGAAGCGAGCGGTGAAAAGAGCGAGACTAACACCTAAGCATGCAAACCAATGAAGGAGGAAAACTGTGAGTTGAGCGAGAAGAATAAGATAGTCGAAGCGGGTTCAGAGGCAATACTGGCTGCAATTGCAAATTTGAAATCAGAGTTCTCCTCCAAGCTGGATGGCATTCTGTCAGCAATAAAGGATGTTAAAAAAGATATTTATGAGTGCACCGAGCGAGTCGGCGAGGCGGAGGTGCATATATCTACAGCAGAAGATAACATCAGCGGTCTACAAACAAGGGTCCAAACTCTTGAAAATAAAAATAAAGAGTTTGAAGAAAAAGTGTTGGATTTGGAGACCAGATTGCAACGATCTAACCTGAGACTGGTTGGCCTTCCTGAGGGGGCCTGCGCCTTTCTGGAGAGGTGGCTGCCTGAGGCTTTGGACCTGGCACCGCTGCACACCAGCTTGGCCAGAAAAGCACATCAAACACAGCTGCACTAAGAACTCTTATCATGAAGTTCTTAAAATACAAGAATAAAGTAACTCTGATAAGAGCCTCCAGAGCGAATGGAGAAAATCCTTTTCAAGAATCATCCGGTGAGATTTTATGAGGACCTCGCAGTCGGTATGTGCAAAAAACAGAAAGAGTTTGATGGTGTGAGATGCCAACTCCGTGCCAGGGGGATACGATATGACATGATTCCTCCTGCCCGACTGCTGGTGACACATAACGGACAATCCCACATCTTCAACCAACCAGCAGAAGCATGGAACTTTATAAGCACTCTGAATGCAGAAAGCGGATCTGGGTGCGACAATGAAGACACCATTGCATCGCAACATATTAACAGGGTCCAACAAATCAGCAACTAAAGATGAGTAAAATAAGTACATAAAATAAAAGGAAATATATAAAAAAAAAAGTGTTTATTATAACCTATGTTAGCTATCCTAGAGGCTCATAGCCAATAAACTAATTTTCTTCACCGATTTTTATACTTTGGATGCAATCAGTAACGATTTTCTCAAGTAGCGGAGTGGAACAAGAGGGAAGAATATTCAGGCACAGTCGGCTGACCCTCACTTTGGTGTGGAGCAACCTTCAGCAGTTAGATGGATACTAGAGTATTAAAGGGGGAGGGAGGTGGGCAACAGAGTTTAAAAGGGGTATATTGTTCATCGTTCATTTTTATTATGGATGTTACTTTTGACATCCAGATATTCTTGGTTTCCATGTATTTAAAAAATCTGACAATGTTAGGAAGCTCATTAAGTGCTATACGGTATGTCGGGTGGGTTAAAAATTAAGGTTTCTTCTTGGAACTGCAGGGGATTACAGAAACTAAAAAAAGTTAAACAAGTCATGAACAGAGATGGCAAAAGTACTCACTTTCCGTACTTGAGTAAAAGTACAGATACTTGTGTTAAAAAATACTCTGGTAAAAGTGGAAGTACTGATTAAACTTCTTTACTCAAGTAAAACTTGTTGGGATCTGGAGGTCTGTCCACCTTCCTCCAGCAGAGGGCGCCTCTAGGTCTCCTGGAGCTGAGCTGACGACCACACCTGCGATCCATCAGACATCAGGAGACCAGCATATAAGCAGCAGCAGGACTACACTCCAGCGCCAGAGTGTTAAGCCAGTTATGGTTAGCAAAGCCTGAGCCAACCAGCCTGTCTGATTCTCTGACTCCCAGAACGTTGAACTTGAACATGATCAGTTTTTGTCTTCTCTGCTTCCTAGGAAGAAACCTGACTGAACCCTGGAACTCTGGAAGAGTTTCATCTGCTGAAATCTGCCTGCCGGCTCTCAGGAGCTCACCAGAAGAATCTTACTGTCTGAACCTGCCTGCCCGCCCTCAAGAAGAGGATCGAGAGAAAGACTCTGGATCTGAACACTGTTAAGTCTGAAGTCAAGCCCTGCCGCTGCTTAGCCCTCTGCAAACTTCAAGCCTCTGGACCCAACTTGGTTCCCTCCCTCAGCTGCTAATCTGAATCACATCACAGGTACAAACCTGCACAATTCCTCTGACAAAGATCTTCAGCATCCTGGCTAACCTAACTGTCCTTCTCTACAGAGAACCCTGCATGACCAGTCCCGGATCTGTTTCTCTGATCTCCTCATATAACTTGTGTTTATCTTTAATAAACAGTCTAACTTTTCACCTGCCGCATTGTGTTCTGCATGTGGGTTAGAACCCTGAACCCAATCATGACAAAAGTAACAAAGTACAGGCTTGTAAATTTACTTAAAGTATAAAAGTAAAAGTAGACACCACTTTTTCCATGCTGTTACCTACATTTTAAATGGATGTTTGCCAGTAGGACTAGATCTACAGTGTGTTCATTTTCAATCATCTTGTCGTCCATACTACTATGATAACGCCACCGCCACCAAGCTGCAATGATTTGCTGCAAATGAATACCGCCGAATCTGTCGATTCATCCTGTAGTGGTGCGTCAAATGCAACGTAGATTCCCATCCAATTAGATTGAATTTGGTATTGATGACGTGAAAAATAATAACGGTAACTCCATTGAAATGATTCAAAACTAAAGTAACGAGCCAATTGTTAAAAATGTAAGGAGTAGAAAGTACAGATATTTGTGTAAAAATGTAAGGAGTAGAAGTAAAAAGTCGCCATAAAAATAAGTAGTAAAGTAAAGTAAAAATATCAGAAAAATCTACTTGAGTACAGTAACGAAGTATTTGTACTTCGTTACTTCCCATCTCTGGTCATGAATAAGGTGAAAGCTATGCACTCTGATATTGTCATGTTTCAGGAAACTCACCTGATGGCTGGTTAGGAGATGAGAGTTGGCAGGGCAGTACATACTCGTCACCTTTTACCCCTCATGCAAGAGGAGTTATGACTTTGATTCATCAATCCATACCATTGCATGTGACAACGGTTATTAAAGACACTTTATGAAGGAATTCAATTTGATGGATATTTGGAGAGACATGAATCCCAAACGTTTTAAAATACTGTGTTATTCAAATACACATAAATCATATTCACATATTGATTATTTTCTAGTTTCTGCCAATTTGAGGCACAAAAAAAAGATTGTCAGTATGACAGCATTGTAATTTCAGATCATGCACCAAATGTACTCATCTATGAAGACACAAAACTAAGGAGAGACCCTCCTACGTGGAGATTTAAACAAAAATGGCTCACAGACCCAGAATTAATATTTTTTGTAGATGACCAAATTTCGAAACCAATATGGATAAAACACCGCCCTCTATGAGGTGGGAAGCCTTTAAGGCTTATTTAAGGGGTCAAATAATTAGCTTTACAAGTTATAGTTATAGGGTGGCTGGGAGAGCTGCGGGTCCAGGACTGGAAGTGTTGAGCGGGTTGAGCGAGGCTAACAGTGAAGCTACTGGTTGTGTGAGCTAGCCATGTTGTGTGGGGCGTGAGCTGTAGCCTCAGAAATAAGAGCTCATGTTTACAGCAATCGTTCTATGATCAAGGGGAAAAGCTAGGGAAATTATTAGCCTGGGGACTTAAACAATTACAAAATGACAAAAATATAACTACAGTCAAAAATATTAAAGGACAAATTACTACAGATCCTTTAGAAATAAATGAGATTTAAAAAAAAAAATGTTTAAACTATATAGCTTAGACACAATGCATAAGGAACAAGAGCTAAACATCTTCTTAGAAAGCCTTCATATTACCAATATCTCAACCTCAGTGAGTACAGATCTCAGCACAGCTATGAATAAAGAGGAAATCTCTATAGCAATAGATCACTTGAGAACAGGTAAAGCCCCAGGCCCAGATGGGCTGCCAACAGAACAATATAAGAAATTTAAAGCTAAACTGATAGATCCCCTTTTCGATATATCTAGACTCGTTTGAAAGGGAGATTCTTTCTACCTCACTAAGAGGAGCCCTGATTACTTTACTGTCTAAACCTGGCAAACCTTGCAACAAATGTGAAAATCTAAGACCAATAAGCCTTCTCAATGTTGATTTAAATATTCCCTGTAAAATACTGGCTCAAGGATTGGAGAGAATTTTGCCAAAAATAATGATTGCGACCAAAATGGGTTTATTGCAGGAAGAAAAGGCATTTCACAATGTGAGATGAGTACTGGATATTATTTATAATACGGAAGAAAAACCAGACACTGCTTTGCTACCACTGGATGCCGAAAAGATTTGGTTGTGGGGACAACTTTTGCCGATGGGTTAATCTTCTATACAACAAGCCTTATGCAGAAATTGTTAGTAATGGAATTAGATCTAAACCATTTGAAATTAAATGAAGTTGTAGGCAGCCCCCAACCCCACCCCCTTTTCATAGGATAGTATCACGTATAAATGACATGGCTGCTGCTAACTATAACCCCATGGTGGACTCAGTTGCTGCCTCTGTGGACAGATGGAATTATCTGCCCTTGTCACTAGCAAGAATCAATGTCCTAAAATCCAATATAATGCCCAAACTTCTGTATTTGTTTCAGAACATCCCACTGCCACCTCCTGCCAATTTATTTTTAACCTTAAAAAATATTTTCACACGGTTTCTGTGGAATAATAGACAACAAAGGCTTGACACTTTTATACCTACCATATTTTAGAGGTGGATTCAGATGCCCCATTCCACTTTGGACTATAATGTACTATTTACAGATAAATGTCTCTTGCCTTGGGTGAATATTGAAAACTGTTCTGTACCTCTCTCTCTACCCCAGTATATTTACTCAGCAAATATCAGAATTTTGAAAAAGAAAAAAAAAGACAAAAAACCCTATTGTCAGAAACATGATCACGGTATGGTACCTAGTTAAGAAATATCTAGGTGACCCCTCCTCTTTAACTAATTTCAGGCCGATATGGGGTAACCAGTTTTTACCACCATGCAGAGCAGATTCTGGTTTTAGGAAATGGGCTGAAAAAGGTTTAAAGACAATAGGAGATCTAGTGAATTCAGAGAAGGGGGTCTGGATGTCATTTGAAGAGTTGAAGGCCAGGTATGATATCCCAAGTAAACATTATTTTAAATATCTGCAAGTGAGAAATTTTATTAGATCATCTCAAAATCAATGTGAACTTATCCCCCCGCTGTCTACTTTGGAAACTGTAATGAAGAAGGATTGCTTTGGAAAAGGAATCATCTCCAAATTGTATAACATATTGGTGGAGGGTTCCTCTGAGTCTTCTTTGTGGAAGCTCAATGCCTGGAGGGAGGATCTACAGGAAAATTTATCCTCAGAGGACTGGTAGAAGGTGTGTGCTGGAGCCAGACATGTTCACAAGTCATTTTTTGCAAGTCCAAGTCAAGTCTCAAGTCTTGAGAGCGCAAGTCCAAGTCAAGTCTCAAGTCTTGAGAGCTCAAGTCCAAGTCAAGTCTCAAGTCTTGAGAAGGCCTGTCGCAATTATCAATCGCACAAAAAATTCTAATCACTTGATTAATTAAAAAAAGTGCAATAATTTTCGTGCTTGCTTGTTTCTCCTTGTGTTTTCATCTCCGTCACTGAGACGGTATAGCTTAAAGGTCGCTATTATATCTATAGAATTATCATTATCTTGAACTGCTAAATGAAAAATACAATTAAAAAAGCACACACGCAAAAAAAATTTCCAGATAAATTTTGCATTTGTAGATTTTTTTCTTTAAAAAAAACTATTTTCTTACAGTATTTACCTGACATTTGTGTTACAACTTTTTCTAGTTTTAGCAGTAAATGTCTGCTCTTTTATTTTTAAGTGAAAATGAGGACTGTGGAAAAAAAAACAATCACAATCCTGCCTTTTATTAATACATAACGAGGTTAGCAACTACAAGACATAAAGAAAAACCCTAAACAAATAGCAGGACAATAACAATACTTTTATAAAAGAAAGATTGTGGCAATAATTTTTTGTAACTTAATGACATGGCGGGCAGTATTTTCAATTCAATTCAGTTTATTTATTTAGTGCCAATTTACAACATTATTCACAACATATTTCTCCTCTACCACTGCCATGAAGCTTTTAAAGCTGGGCTTGTCGATCAAAGACAAGGGGAGGTTGCATGAAATAATAAGGTCCTGAATTATTGCCCTATACCGCTGATGTCCCTGGCTGTACACCTGCACTGCACTGTGGCTGATAAAATTAGATGTGGTGGACCAAGCATCATGTATTTTTTTCTAACGAAGTTTGCTGCTCTTTTATTCCCGCCTTATGTAAAGTTTTTGTAGCCAAAGGTTATTATGAACGGTGGCACCGAAACAGGGGGGGGTAATCATCGCTCCCATATCTGTATGGATTGCATGCATGCATGCGCACTGGC
>NW_015151872.1:38339-40146 GCF_000732505.1 Cyprinodon variegatus
CACTTGCTGCTATTGCACTTCTGGTTAGACCTAAACTGCATTTCGTTGCCTTGTAACTCTGAAACTGTGCGTCAGATTTCATCTTCATATCCAGTTTTGAATCCTTATCCAACCAGGGTTTACATTAGCATTGAGGGGACAGCATTTCCCCATTGTTGCTTTAACGCTTTGTTGCTGTCCATTCACTTCACACTAGTAGCAGCTGCAGCTTTCACCCCTACAGTATATTCTCAAAAACATCAGTAAAAATGTGCTGCTTGAATTGTCTTTTATATGAGGAATTATTAAAAGAAAAACAGGAAAGTAGTCAAGGTGCAAATGTTTTTTTCTTTTATTTTAATATTTTTTTCAATTTGAAATTCCATTTCAGTAAATACTAAAAAGGAATACTGGAATCCTGGAAAATTATACCAGGCAGGTTGAACAAACAAGTTACATGAATAGTAAAACCCTCAAGAACATTTTACTAACACAAACTGAGGGACCAGGCTGAGGTAGGAATTTAAGGTTACTGAAGTGTGGATTTTTTTACTGAAAGCCGGCGGGCAAAGTTTGCAGAGAAATGTAAGATTGTTGCCATCATCCTAACCGACCACCTGGTCATAAAATAGTTTTAAGTGATCATACTGCTGCTTTGTCACATCCAAGGTCGTCTCCATGCTGCTGTGGCTTCCACGCTGCATTTTGTTTTGATGACGCACGCGGCTGTAGGCTACGACACTGGTAGCTGGTGTTGCCAGATTGGGTGTTTTTCCCGCTACATATTAATGCTTGTATACGGTGTGAGTTAGCCGGGGTTTTGCCTGGAGGGCTCTATAGAAATCTGGCAACCTATTGAACAAAGTTGAACTGAGAGAGTGTGCCATTCACAGACACCAGAATAAACGAGTTCACAATAATGTTCATCTGTCAGTTCATGTTCGCCCAAAATATGAACGAGTTCATGAACTTTCGTTCAATGAACGCGTTCAGGCACAACACTGACAATAACGATCTGGCAAGCTAGAAGGGACAAGTTGAATGTTGGACAATAGTCAAATTCTCTGAACTTTTTGTTTAATGTAAGAGCATACCTATGTCCTGCATAAGTACTGTTTAAAATAAACAAAGATAATGTTGAAAAAAAGATATTTAGGATTATTCTTATTCTCATCTATTAATCAGGAGAAATATGCTGCTCTTGCTTTAGAAAGGGTCCTCTTATACAGCAGTAAACTATTTTTCCAGACTAGGCAGGATTGATCCTGCCTAGTCTGTTGAGTGTTGAGCGTGATTTCCCCTCCAGTTTCCTAGCATTTTGCTTCAAAATGCGCAGCTCTGCTTTAAACCAAGGAGCCAGCTTTCTATTTTTAATGTTTTTCATTTTTAAATGAGCTGTGTTGTCTAAGGCAGTACACAGAGAACTAGCATCAACAAATTCATCAAACTGGGAAGGGAAATAAACTAAGCTTTTGCACTGTGCAGCACTGCTCAGAAACAGAGTGTGAAAGTGAAACAGATTCTTTATAATTCAAAACTGCACTATCTGATAATGATCTGCTAAAGTGGAACCTTCTTTTGGGGGAGGAGAACTATGATAACGTATTCCTGAAGGTTATTAAAAAGTGGTCAGGTTGTGGTTGTGAGGAAATGCTGTTATTTCTTCACTTTCTATACCATATGTCAGCACAAGATCCAAAGTATGAAGATTAGAATGTGTGGGACTTTTCACAATTTGAACAAAGCCAATAGTGTCTAAGATAGCATTATAGGCTGCTCTTAAAGCTATAGTGTGTAACTTTTAGCGACATCTAGTGGTCACACTGCA
>NW_015151872.1:42542-45003 GCF_000732505.1 Cyprinodon variegatus
CAAAAAAGTACTCCAGAGTGTTGTTCAGCATGGGGGTGAGTAGAAAATGAAGGCTAATCATGTTTTGGGTGTACTATTCCTTTAAGGTAGGATTTTATGTCACCCGTTCTGGCCCCCGGCAAACATTTGACCATGGTCCATGGTGTCTCTAATGCCACGTTTCTGACAATGGAGCTGCCAATTATCGGAGTGGGCTTTTCAGTTGGTGAATCACTGACAGTGGTGTCAAAAGTACACACATTTGTTTACTTAAGTAGAAGTATAGATACTGCAGTTTAAAAACACTCTTGTAAAAGTTGAAGTATCAGCTTGGCCTATTTACTCAAGTAAAAGTGGAAAAGTATGTGCTCCAAAAACAACTTAAAGTATAAAAGTATAAAATAATAAAATTAAAAAAAAACAGCTAGATGCCACTATATGAACTGAAAGCTAAATTTTTCAACTCTTTCAAAAAATTATTTGAGATAGGGCCAAGGATGAAGGAGGTCTTGTTGATCTCCATCTCCTGAAACGCTCTTGCCTGTGTCTGAGCTTTTAGACATTTCAACATCTTTTTCTGAATTCCACATTGTAGCATGGCATAGACAATTCACGTTTGCAGTTTGAAGAACACCTGCTTCTGATTATTTCCTTTAGCTAACCAATGAGTGTTTGCGTTATATGACTCATCCAATTACACTAGTTTTCACTAGATGTGGAATCTGCATTGGATAGCGCAAATGACGTGAAATTAATATTTATAAACATTAAACCATGGGGTAACCAATTAAAAATCAGCGGGGTCTGAATAAAGAAAATCATCAACCAGTAAAGGTCCAGAAACATTTTTAATGATCTGTTACTTTAAACAGAATTTAACAGTGAAATAAAATGAGGTATATATGTATTCATGTTATACATTGAATACGAAAAATATATATACATATATATATATATATATATACAGAGAGAGAGAGATAAATTGCCAGAAATTGCACCCTGCGCTATCTTAGAGGAGTTGACACTTGTATGACTTTATTCCTGTATATCCATCAGTATTTAAAACAATGACAGCGCAATTGTGGCTGTCTGATCTGAAGCCTCATTTGGAGATCCTAAACAGGCTTTTGAAAATTTGATAATTTGCTGCTGTAATATTATAGATTTTTTACAATAACAAGCTAGCAGAAAAACAGAAATACAATTATGGAGCATTTAGTATTGTAGAAAGCCCACGCCGTTTCTGTTCCGTTTCTGTCTCTTTCCTTGTAAGTGTGAAATGTCCCATGTTCCTGAATGCACCATAGCTATCTGACGCTCGTTAATGCATCACACTGGTCAGTGAGCGCTGTGCTCTGTAGATGCGGGTTTGATTTTCCGCTTAAGACAAAGCTTTGCAGTTTCCAAACTCCCGCCGGCTATCACTGTTTATTGTTGTGTGTTAATAACAAGAGACTACAACAAATAAATCAGCCGTACCTTGGACGAAATCTTTGGATTTAATGTTGTTCATAACACCTGTACTTTTGTAAATGAATCTGCCAAATAACCAAATTTTTTTTCCCAAAAGAGGTATATTTAAAAGTTTTTATATAATTAATATAACGAGTAGCTCCGTCATATTTTAATCCGTTTTCCTCGTTGATAGTCGCAGTTGTACAGAGCGAGGCACGCTGGCGCAAATGGGGATGCATATCTCGGCAGGCATGCACTTTTCGACATAACACCAGCGCCTTGTCTGCCAATCCGTGACCTCTGCATTAAACCGAAGCCAAGAGTAATGAGTAACTGCTGAGATATGCATCCCCAGTTGCGGGAGCGCGCCTCGCTCTGTACAACTGCAGATCAACAAGGAAAACGGATTAAAATGTGACCAATGGAGCTACTTGTTGTTATATTAATGATATAAAACGTTTAAATATACCTCTCGTGGGAAAGAAATTGTGGTTATTTGGCAGATTTATTCACAAAAGTAAAGGGTGTTATTAACAACATTAAATCCAAAGATTTTGTCCGAGTTACGGCTGATATATTTGTTCTAGTCTCTTGTTATTCACACACAACAATAAACAGTGATAGACAACGTGAGTTTTGAAACTGCAAAGGTTTGTATTAAGCGGAAAATCAAACGTGCATCTACACAGCACAGCGTTCACAGATCAGTGTGTTGCATAGCTATGATGCATTCAGGAGCATGGGTCATCTGGATTTTTCATTTTGGAACGGACTTTGGACTTTGAACTTTGCTTTGAGTTTGGACGATATGGACCTCCTTTGTGGACATATTATTAAAAATAGAAAGAACAGGCAGTTTTGGACTTTCAGTTATTTATTACGTTTTTTTTTTTTTTTTTATAATTCGTTGTTTCTAAAAATCAACAAGAATCTTACTAAGTGGCTGGATATTTTTACTTTCGTATCAAAATTATAATGTAACATATTTTACCTGATTTCCTGTGACAGAATCCCCCTTGAGTATTTG
>NW_015151872.1:46747-48728 GCF_000732505.1 Cyprinodon variegatus
CTTCTGAGCGTGTGGGTGCGGGTCGATGCTCCTGCAATTGCAAGTGCGGTATTTCCCCCACAGACCACCAGGGCGGCCGAGAATACCTTTGTTCAACCTGAAATGAACCATTTAATCATCCATAACGTTATGGAACACATTAATTAACTGAAAAATGTTGCATAGTGTGCCTTTAATCCGAAAATGTAACGGCGTGACTGGCTTTAAGGTGGGTGGATATAGAGGACATTTAAAGGTTACTGAGAAAACGCTGCTCCTGATTACATCTTTGGAAAATGTTACCACGGTAACAGACACAGAGGATGAGTGACCGCTGTTTGTCATACAACGAAAACCTGGTTGTTGTTTTTTTATTATTTTATATTTAACTAACTTGGTGTTTTCATTAAATGTGCTTGTGAAACAGACCTCTGCATTTTGTTCTGTTATGAAGGTTAAAGTATTGGAGTTGTTCAAGTTTGTTAAGTTTATACATTTTAAACTTAAGAAAACCCACATCGACTCGTACTCTAAAACAAGATTACAATAGTGTTATCTCAATATGCCTTAATTTCTTCTGATGGTGATTTAAAGTCAAAACTTTATTGCAGAGTACAGGCTATCTGGACACTAGGAGCTTCTTGTGCTCACTTTAGGTTTGTGCTAAAATTTAGAAGCCAGCCTTTTACTTTGTTGTAAATAATAGAGCAATATATGCATTGTCACTAAGCCATGAATTATGGCTCAGTGAGAAAAACTGAATTTCTAGAAAAAAGACGGTAAAATGATGTTCATGATTTTGTCACTCTTTAGCATTTTATAAACAGATTTTGAGGATAGTCATCATTTAATATTACTAACTATTATGTAAACTTAATTGTAATCTTAATTATCTGGACTTATTTTTTGTTTGTATTTCTAGTTTTAAAATATGTTTTGCACAAAGCTAAACAGGATACATTTCTATGATTAATACATGCATGTGGACTTACATGTCTGGAGAAGTAATAGAAGCTGATCATCATAACGAATATCATAACTGTCATTGTGAACTTGGAGGGAACCATGTCAGAGCTAGAAAAAAAACAAACAAAAAAACAATATCATAATGCTGAAAGATTTGGTGCATTAAACATTCTCCAGTTTAAGTGAAGGAAGAAGCTGGATATGCTTGTATATGTAGGTATGGATTTAATCATTTGGTTTCAACAAGATTTGTGGTGCTCAGGGGATTATTATTAAACAAAATAAAATTCACTAAAAGGATTATACGCATCACATGACGCACTTTAGGTAAACTCATATGCACTATATTGCCAAAAGTATTTGCTCAACGGTTATAAGAATTTTTGATTCCAGAAGTGCATTTGTGAGGTCATACACTAAGTTGATGTTAGGTGAGAAAGCCTGGCTATCAGTCTCCACTCTAATTCATCCCAAATGTGTTGTTACTTATCTGCCGGAATACATGAGTTTAAGAGGTTCAGAGTGCAGGCTGGTGCCAATCTGCACTGATTGTTTTTAGGGAACCAATCAGTGCTATATAAACTTCTCACCTGTAGAGCTGAGGCCTGTTTTCACCTAGCCGGCTATTTGGTACATGCTTTGCATGCTCTTTGTCATTATTTGAAGCTTTGTTATGGGAGTCTATGGGCAAGTTAGGTTTGGGGTACCCTGTACATTTCCATCATATAGGTTTTCTTTCTGCTATGCACACTGTCACGGCCCTTTCCTCTGACCTGCCGGGGCGGTTCCTCCTGTAGGCAGAGGCGGGTCTTACTAGTTGGAGTCACTTGGGCTCCTTATATAAGTTGGGCTCCACTAACACTGGCTGCGTCTCAATTCGCGGGCTGCGTACTTCCGAGGACGCAGCCTACCTAGCCTCCGGAGGACCCAGACTCGGTAGGCTGCTCCGGAGAATCATCAGCCATTGGTAAATGGGACGGTCTAGCCTTTGGAGCACTTCCTGGTTGCGACACGACGTCATCACGTTTACCCCAAA
>NW_015151872.1:50660-51739 GCF_000732505.1 Cyprinodon variegatus
ATTGGGTCAGCCCTGCAAACCCTGATGGACGATGTGGTGAACAGTGGAGAGAGGCACCCCCCGACCCCCAAGATGATGTCCCACTCGCAGTCAGAAGACTCCAAGCTCATCTGGGTGGCATCCCATCCAGTCCAGCACCACCACCAGGGACTCCTGCTCAGTCATATATGTATATATATTTATGTTCTCTAGTAATATTTATTTTCTATCTTCTGTAAATAGTTGTAGTAGTTTATTTTAAAATCTAATGTTAATAGTTGAAAATGTTTTTAATAGTTTATTGTAAATAATTGCTTCTCTAAAAATAAACTGATGTCACTGAGAAGTTGTTCTAAGTTTACTTAAATTACAAAGAAGTGATGAAACAGATTATGTAAAAAGGTTAAAAGACTTTAAGAACACACCTACAACAATAACTTTTATAAACAATTTCATAATTTAATTTAATAACAGCAACACAGAACTTCAACTTGTTAAAAAAAAAACACCAAAAAAATTATAACATCTGTCCACCATCCTCTCCAATAAATGAAATAATCTGTCCATCCTTTCCCGCCTCCCTCTGCAATCTCATATCCTCCCTGATTAAATCCACCAACTCGTCACTCCTTCTTCTCTTCCTCCTTTCCCTCCTCCCTCATCCTCATTCTCTTCCTCATCTTCACCCTGATGCTGCTCAGCCTCTGCAGCATTTAGCCCTGGTGTGTCCTCAGGGATGGAGGCAATTAGGACAGGTGGGGTAATAGAGGGCCTCCGTCCTAATACCTCATCCATGAGGACAAACCAGGGCCAGGTGGCAGCAGTAGGATTCCCACTGACCCGCTGCCCTGCCCTGGATCTTTCCATTCCTAAAGTAGAGGAAAACAATTTGTATCAACAGATGCTATTTTCTGTAGTGTTTCTTTAAAGCTAGAAAAAGGAAGGTTTCATGACTTGGATGGATTAATGAAATTCTACAGAAAAAGACTTTGGAATGGTAACCTGGAGATTACTTTTTTCAAGCTTACTCAAAGTGTAAATTAACATGAATATAATAAATGAAATATGTAATTTTCCCTACACACACACACACATACATA
>NW_015151872.1:53652-56398 GCF_000732505.1 Cyprinodon variegatus
CTTTGTTTGGTGACTCACTTAGGGTCTTTTTCTGGGTTTGTGTCCAGATGGGAGTCCTCCCCTTGTGAGGTAAATCAGCGAGTGTCAATAAGAGGCTCGTGGTGTTTTTGTTTTAGGTGGCAGTGAACATGGGTAGAGCTTCCCCATTCCCTTTTTCCCTACATCGGCTCGGGAGCACCTCAGTGGTTGTGGGGGTTGCCAGTTTCTGGTTACTTTTCACTCCACTGGTTTTGAGTGCATAAAACCCCACCACATGTGACTGCACGAAGACCAGGGTTCAGTCAGTTAGCTGTTTTTGAAGACTAGTGGGGAGTGGCTCCTGTCCTAAACCCAGCTGGCAGCAGGTGAGTTTGTTTTTGTCTTTGTTAAAGGTTATATTGACTTTGCTTAAAGGAAAAATGGCTTCTATTTTGCTAAATTTTATTCAGTCACCTTCAGAATTGGCTTTAGATTTGTGTACTAAGGAGCAGTTAATTGAAATAGCTGAACATTATGACATTGAAATCAGGGATAAAAAGTTGAAAGAGATTGTTAGGGCTGATTTAAAGCAGGGTCTTATGGAGGCAGGGATTCTTGGCAGTCAGGGTGCAAGTTGTCAGCCTAGTCCACTTGTTTTAACCTTTGAGCAGCAGAGGGAGCTGTTACAAATGCAGATGGAGCTGGAGAGGTTGAGGGGTACCAATAGACCAGTTTCAGATACCAGAGGACAGTTTGATGTTGCAGGAAACATTCGTCTGTTGCCTAAATTTGATGAGTCAGATGTTGACACTTACTTCACTCTATTTGAGAGAATAACAGATTTTAGAGGTTGGACAGACTTGGATAGAACTACGTTGTTGCAATGTGTACTCACAGGTAAAGCACGTGAGGCTTTTTCAGCATTGAGTGTAGCTGACAGCAGGGTTTATGCTACAGTAAAATCTGCAGTACTGAAAGTGTATGAGCTGGTACCTGAGGCATATCGCCAACGTTTTCGTTTTAGGAAAAGGTTAGATTCACAGACTTATTCAGAGTTTGTTCGTGGTTTGACTTCTGCATTTAATCGTTAGTCGACAGGTTCTGAGGCTACTACTTTTGAGGGTCTTTGTGACTTAATTGTGTTAGAGCAGTTCAAAAATTCAGTGCCTGAGGCAGTTGCAACATACATTAATGAACGTAGGGCTACATCTCCATGTGAAGCAGCAGCCCTTGCAGACGAGTATGTGCTTACTCACAAAAGTCACTTTGAACCAAGCCGTGCTACTCATAGGTATGGTCTCAGACATGGTCCTTTGTCTGAAGTTTTAAATCACAAGCCCCAGCAAAAATTTGGTCATAGAGTACCAGTTAATGTCAATACCTGTAGATATTGTCTAGTTGAGGGTCACTGGAAGAAAGAGTGTCCTTTACTTAAATCTAAAAGGTCACGTCAAGTTAAACCTACTGTAATGGCAGCTCCTGTTACACTTCCTGACCTCCAGGTTGAGCTGTTGCAGTCACAGGTTAAGGTTGGTTCTTCTCCTTGTGATTTCTCAGCTTTTATTTCTGATGGTGTAGTGTCTTTGGTTGGTGATAGCAAAGGAGTCCCAATTAAAATTTTGAGAGATACAGGAGCTTCGGATTCTTTTATTTTAGAATCTGTGTTGCCATTTTCTAAAATGTCTGATACGGTTTGTTGTGTCATTGTACAGGGCATGGGGTTAGTTCCATTTTCCTCTCCTTTACATAAAGTCACTTTAGCTTGTGGTTTTGTAGAAGGTAATGTAGATGTTGGGGTACGGCCCCAGTTGCCAGTAGAGGGAGTGCACATGATTTTGGGGAATGACCTTGCAGGGTGTAAAGTGTGGGCAGATGGCAAGCCCAACATCTTTAAAAACCCAACTTCTGTGTCCCCTGTAGGTCTATCTTTGCAGTGTAGTAGTGTGCCTTCTGATGTATTTCCTGTTTGTGCTGTAACCCATGCTGCCTCTAGAGTTAAGGAGGGTGAGGTTAAGCCAGAAAATTTTGAGTTGCCATTCAAACTTCAGACAGAACAGTTGTCTACTTCTAAAGATACATCAGTAGCTGAACAAAAAGCTGATACAACTTTGTCTAATCTTTTTGCTAATGTTGTGCCTGAGTCAGTTGTGAGAGTGCAATGTGTTATTTCCTTCTGGGTGAAGTTTTAGTTAGGAAATGGGTTCCACATAGTGACCAGGGTTTGGGAGATCCAGTCTTTCAAGTAGTTGCCCCAACTGTATTGAGAAACGAGGTTTTACAAACATCACATGGTGACATAGCAGGTCATCTGGGTGTACGTAAAACTTATGACCGTATTCTCCGTAATTTTTTTCTGGCCACGTCTTAAAAGAGATGTAGCTCAGTTTATTAGGACTTGTCATACATGTCAGCTCACCAGCAAACCAAACCAGGTAGTCAAGCCAGCACCTTTGTACCCAATCCCAGCCATAGGGCAGCCTTTTGAACATCTCATTATTGATTGTGTTGGCCAATTACCACGATCTAAGTCAGGGCATAGCTATCTATTGACTGTAATGTGCCAGGCAACTAGATATCCGGCTGCTTTTCCACTTTGCACGATAACTTCAAAGTCAGTTGTAAAAGCATTGACCCAGTTTATTTCTACATTTGGTATTCCAAAAGTTATTCAGTCAGATCAGGGTTCTAATTTTACCTCCCATATGTTTGCCCAAATTCTTAAACAGCTTGAAGTTAAACATAACAAGTCTACTGCATTCCATGCTCAAAGTCAAGGAGCTTTGGAACG
>NW_015151872.1:57544-73023 GCF_000732505.1 Cyprinodon variegatus
TTCTTAAAGGGTACTGGCAGGTTCCTTTGACAAAGAGAGTCCGTAAGATTGCTGCATTTGTCACTCCATCTGGCTTGTACTGTTACAACGTAATGCCTTTCGGGTTGCGGAATGCTCCAGCCACCTTCCAGAGGCTGATGAATCTGGTGGTGTCAGGTCTGGAAGGGTGTGCCGTGTATCTGGACGATGTAGTCGTTTACTCAGATTGTTGGGAGGAGCATATCCGGCGACTACAAGCCCTATTTGAAAAACTGGTGTGGGCCAGGCTGACTGTTAATTTGGCAAAGTGTGAGTTTGCTAAAGCCACCGTGACTTACCTTGGAAAAATTGTTGGGCAGGGTTTTGTTCGTCCTTTGGAAGCAAAGATCGTCGCTGTGAAGCAGTTCCCACAGCCAACCACCAAGAAGGAACTAATGCGCTTCCTTGGAATGGCAGGCTACTACCGTGCCTTTTGCAAAAACTTTTCTGTAGTAGTGTCTCCCCTGACCAACCTGTTGAAGGCCAAGGCTGAGTTCATCTGGTCCACCCAGTGCCATGCAGCATTTGAGGCAGTAAAGGCTCTTTTGCGTTCAGCTCCTGTGTTGGCAGCACCACGTTTTGGTCAACCCTTCCAATTACAGGTAGATGCTAGTCAGATGGGGGCTGGGGCTGTCTTACTGCAGGAAAGTGACAAGGGAGTGGAGTGTCCCGTCAGTTTCTTCTCCCGGAAATTTAAGTACCAGCAAAACTATTCGGTCATAGAAAAGGAGGCACTAGGCCTCATCTGCGCTTTACAGCACTTTGAGGTCTATGTCGGCTCTGGTTTGACTCCTTTGACAGTTTTCACTGACCATAATCCACTTACATTTTTGAAGTCTTTGCAGAATCCCAACCAGCGGCTGATGCGTTGGGCCTTGTTCCTACAGCCTTATAACCTTGACATTAGACACATCAGTGGTAAAAGTAACATTATAGCTGATGCTTTGTCCCGTGCTCCATTGAACTAACTATTTGTTTCTCTGCTCTCCCCTGCTGGTTCTCTCTTCCTCCTTCTCTTAAACTGCTCCCCAGGTACCAGGGCTGCTGAGATGGAGGAATGGACAGTTGGTCAGGGGATGCAGAGCAACTACTAGAGCCGGGACTGGTAGCTATTTGTATTTTGGGGAACATTTTGAATTCGCTCTAATGTAGGCCAAATGTTGGGTTGAGGGTGGAATCCTCATTTTAAGGAGGGGGGTGTCACGGCCCTTTCCTCTGACCTGCAGGGGCGGTTCCTCCTGTAGGCAGAGGCAAGTCTTACTAATTGGAAGCACTTGGGCTCCCTATATAAATTGGGTTCCACTCACTCTCTCTCTCTCTGCTCCTCCAGGTACTTCCTTTGTTGGTTGGTTCATTTTGGTTTTGGTAACACTCAGACACATTCATGTTCACCCACTCATACACTGCAAATACTAAACATTCTTACATACTCATATCTCATCTTTGTTTTATTTAAAGTTATTTATTGGTTACAATAAAGTATTGATTGGCCTAAATCAGACATGGGCAATGTGGAGTCAACAAGTCATCTCCATGTCATGTATTTAATCTACCCAGCCAATTAACCAGGTGAGTCACCTGCTTCAGTGGCTGGGTAGAACAAATACATGACATGGAGATGACTTGTTGACTCCACATTGCCCATGTCTGGCCTAAATCGTTTGGTGTCCCCTCCTTTTGGTCATGGGCACTGAGCCGGCCTGTGACAACACTTGCGAAAGAGGTTGGTGCCATCTTATTAGATGAGAATAGCCAGATTTGTTTCTTCTTTCTTTGGTTTAGATGACAGATAAGACTGGTTTTGTTTTATTTATTTTTTTGGGCTAATGTAATTGCCCCTTTCTTCCTCACAGATTTTTTATTTTATTTTTGGGATATACTTCTTGAGGAGGAAGATAAATCCTTTTCCTTCACAAGGAGTCTGTCCCTTTATTACTGCTGTGCTGTGTTTCTGCCCTCCTTCCACTGTGGGGTGGTAAAATAATGGGGGGCTCGTCCAGGGTATATAATTGCTGAGCTGTAGACAGCCACAATAATACTAAGGTGCTTGTGACTTTTTTAAATGAGGTTGAGTGACTTTGAATTAATTCAGGCCCCTAGTTGTAAGAAAGTGGCATTGATTCTTATGCTGTGTTTACAAAAGATAAGATGAAGGCGGTGATTTCTGCGAGCCCCACAGGTAGTTCACCGCTGTGCATGTCAGATGCACAGTGTTTACACCCTAGACAATACCATCAAATAGGAGCAGCTTCAACTGGGTAAAGCTGAAACCCCACCGATGTGAAAACAAAAAAAAATCTCAGGAAATAGACTGAAAAGTTTTTGCTTCTTAAGTGCTGTTTTGTGCATTTTGAATGGTCATTTAATTTGGAAAAATGAAAAAAAAAAAAAGAATAAAAAAGATCACATGTGCTGCTGTTGTTTCAGAGATATAAAAGATACATTTTTAGGTCACTCAGAAGTCAAATATTCCCCCATTATACTCCGAATTCAATTTTGTTTTTACGATAGAATCAGTTTGAATTACTGCCGATCCCAGCAGATGTTAGTGCTGCACTTGTTTCGTGAAATAAAGTTATGGTATAACATCACATGTCATTCCCGTGCTGGTATTGAATATTACAGTGGGGATGTTTACCTTATTTAGTGGCTGGAATGATTGTTAAATATTTAGTAAATCCCTTCTTAACTTCCAGACCCTCTGCTTTTGAAATGCATTTACCCCTGGCAACCCATGTCATTTCCTGTCGAGGTCTCGCTATCTGTTGTCGTTTCACAATAAAAGCACAGGTAAAACTTAACATCACAGATGCTTATTGTTCCTTAAAAAAACTTTGAGTCGCCTTGGGGAGATCATAGTTGTTTGGACAAGCCCAAAAAAGCTCTGAAAAAAAGGAGTCCAGTTTGGTTCATCTAGACCAGTGGTCTCCAACCCTGGTCCTCAAGATCTACTGTCCTACAGATTTTAGATGCATCCCTGCTTCAACACAGCTGAATCAAATGAATGGCTTGAAAAGGTAATCAATCATTTGATTCAGCTGTGTTGAAGCAGGGATGCATCTAAAAGACTGAACAACTTATGAAGTTGTGCCAGAGGACTATAGGGAACAATTTAGGAGTGATAAGAGGTCTAGGTGTAAAATAATGTGGAGTTTGCATGGGAGACAGCAATTTTATTAAATAAGTGATGTGCCTCTAAGTTAATCTTGCTGGAATATTTTAAGAATGCTCTGCCTGAGAAATTGGTGGTTTTCTTGAATGAGCAAATTGTGACTTCATTGTCAAAAACAGCAATCTTGGCTGATTAATTCATGTTAACATACCAAAATTCAGCATTTGTAGCTGCACCTGGTTCACATAGGGGTTTAACTGCCCTATGCCCACAATAACCAAAAGCAGGTCACCCAAGAAGCCAAAGCTAAGCTGCCCATACCTTCTTCACGTGAGGTAATTTTACCATCATTAAAAACAGGTAAAGTCATTGCTAACTGTTTTTCATTTAAGAATAAAGCTTTGTCAACACCAACAAAGGGTATAGGTTTGCTAAAAGTATATCTCACCCCAGTAATCTGATGTCTAAAAAGAAAGATGGGCTAGATCCCTGTTTCAAACCCTTTTTCAGGGGACTCTGTTTCCATAACAGATAATCCAAAGGATAACAAACCAATCACAATACTGAGATGCACAGGAGTACAATGTATTGGAATTGTGTGCACAAAATTGCATTCAATTCAAATTAAGTCAGATCATGTGGATGGTTTTTCTGCTTTGGTGTACTTTCAACTTTGCCCATGAGAGGGATTTGCCCATAAAATAGATTTTAGACACTCCAAACAAAAGGTTAGAGGTTGAACCATCAGTGTCCCCTGACCTATTTCTGATTGTGTGGTAATAAGAGCCCAATCAAAGAAATATGGTCTCCTAAAGCTCCCAGTTCTCGGGGTAAACCTTACAAATATTTTCTTCCTTGCCTATCATAAGAATTGTTTGATGGTAGCGACTCATTTCACTGCTTTGACCAGTCCTTCTGAACCTTTTACTTGGTCTCTGGTATGCCAACATAAGTTTCAGAATCTTAAAGGTTTGCTTTCTTGCTCTCCTGTTCTTTCCGCCCCAAATATCAGCCTGCTGTTTGACCTGGAGATAGATGCTTGAGCATTTGGGGTAGCAGCTATCCTTTTACAGGAAAATAAAGATGGCATAGACCTTCCTGTGATTTACTTCTGAAGAAACTTCATTCATCATCAAATAGACATTCTACCCTTGCGAAGGACACACTTGAATTGCCTTGAAACCTTCTCAGTGTTTGAAGTTTTGTTGTAGCAGTTTGTGGGCTGGGTTGGGGTACCCTGAAAATTTCCATAACATTGGTGTTCTTTCTGTTATGCACAATAGGTAAGCAGGTTGGAACCATCTGTGTATTGTTTTAAACATTCTTATTAGATTAGAATATATTAATTTTTTCTCTTTTTTTGCTTAGGTTAGTTTGTGCACAGCGTTCTATTAGGTTGAGATCAGAAGTCTGTGCAGGATAGTCAAGTTCATCCACAGCAGACTCTTCTATCTTTGGACCTTGCCTTGTGCAATGGTGAACAATGAAGTTGGAAGAGGACGGGTGTGCCTCCAAACTGTTTTGGTAATTGACTAGCAAGAATTGCACTATGCACTTCAGCACAGATTCATGCCATAATCAAATAAAAGAGCAACCCTGCTCTGTCAGTTCAGGTAGTGTACCACTTCATGGCTGAGCTGCACTCTCTCACAATCCCTTCCATTTTCCTATGATACAGCTGACAGTTCATTTAAATTCAGCTTATTTATATAAGTCAATTCACAACACATGTCTTCTGAAGGCACTTCACAGTTCAACCAGTTCATACAGTCAAATTGATTCAAAGTTTTCAATCTAAGGAAAACCTGTTGATTGCATTGACACGTTGACTTGAAGGCAATCCTTCACACAGTTCAGGAATATTTAAGAATTAGGAAATCTCACAACTGAATTAGTTGCAATGGTTGTATCTATTCACAGTTCCACACTGGAATTTACTTAGCTCCTGAGTACGACCCATTCTTTGACAAATAT
The DNA here is from genome assembly GCF_000732505.1 of Cyprinodon variegatus. NCBI lineage: Eukaryota > Metazoa > Chordata > Actinopteri > Cyprinodontiformes > Cyprinodontidae > Cyprinodon > Cyprinodon variegatus. Next base: position 62,649 of record NW_015151872.1, read on the forward strand.
TTGTGAAAACAGTCTGCATGACTACGTGCTTTATCTTACACACCTGTGGCCAGGGAAGTGATTGTAACAACTGATTCCATCATTTGATGGGTGAGCAAATACTTTTGACAATATACTGTAGTGTATGTTTACAACATATGGTCTGCATTGTATTTCAAAATAAATAAGTTCCAAATATCTATCTTAAGTCAAAAACATACTCCTTAAGGACAGAGAAGTTTGTTATCTTTGCATAAAAAAACACCACTGTTTGGAAGTTGTTGCAGCTCTTATCTGAAATCTGGATTGACAGACATAACTTTATTCTTCCTACAGTAGCAGCCATTCAAAATGGCCCTTCACAGTCAAACGCCAGCCGAATGGCAGCCCACTTCCCTCCAACTCCCAGTGAAATCCCCTCGAACTTCCAGCCACTGGAGTGACCCCTCTGACTCAACCCTCCTGAATTACATGGTCTGACCATGTAATCGAGATGTTCTCTATAGATCTTAATGTCCACAAATCATTACAGAAAGCATATTTTAGTACAAATATTGATGTTTAAAATGGAATTGAATTGAACGACCAACCAAGGAACAGCCACGGGCCCATCAAGTAAAGTGGCGAAATTTTGAATGGCTACTGCTGTACCTACTTAAGGAAAATGACATACTACTCTGTTCTTGCTGTGTAAGTACAATTCTTTACTCTTAGAAAAAGTTGCCATTTTGGAATTTTACCTGTATTCTTGGAAGCGGACTGTGTCATAGCGGTCAAAGATGTCTTTCCAACTGTAGATGTTAACGATGCCAGTCGTTGCAGTTATGAGAATCATCAGTGTAAGTTTGACCATGTGACTGACCTGAACGAGCATGGTTGTGGCTATAAGTGCAAGCACGGCAACAAAGCTGTAATATTTAGGATTGTTCAGGCACCCTCCAAGGCTAGACTGTGAAGATGAGGAAGAAAATGGAGCCGCTGTTGTGCTGCCTGAATCTGTGACTTGAGGTATACAACTGAGCTATAAAATAAACAACATAAAGGGAAAACACTTGTTACTTTAAAGTATCTATTTATATAGCCATCATTCTTGGCCTTTAAGAGGAAGTTAAGGGGGTAGGGTTTTTTCAGATGAGAATTAGTTAAAATATTCTAAAAAACTAATGTTCTAGATGCAAAGAAATTGTCTTTTTAAAAAGATAACAAATTGCTATAACCTTATATGTTGGTAGAAATAGATAAACGCAGCATACCATATCTAGAAGGTTGGCAACGGTCAAGATGAAAATAGCTGCCATAGCCCAGGTATTTCGAGCCCAACGTGTGTGATCAATCCAGGTTGAGAAAGACACCAACCTTTTGGGAAACACCTTTGAAAAAAAGAAACCAAACATTTAAAATAGCAGTTTTCAGAGCTATCTACCATTGCAATCTATAATCTACCAATCTAGATTGCTATGAAAACTAGAATAGAATAGAAAATCCACATGAAAAAGGGATTTTCTATTTTATTCCAGTTTTTATAGCAATGTAACTCTTAATTGCCTGTATTTAGTATATTTTTAAGTCAGGAGACTTGACCAAAGCACATTACACTACATACAGTCATTCACACACACACTGATGTGTGACAAGCTACATCATAGATATGCCTGTCACGATAATCAAAAAATCAATTAATCGCAAGATAAATAAAAACTATCCACGTCATTTAATATATCGGCTATATCGTCTCTGCCTGTGTTTTTCTCCTTCTATTGATGATGCTGGTTGAAAGGCTTAACTCCGGTGCTATCCACTGACCCCTCCCCTTCCTCATTTTTGAGGAGGGAGGAAGAGTGGACTATCGCATCAGGTAGTCAGCGCGCATCATTTTCTACTTCTGCAGCTTTAGAGCCCCATGAGGAGTTATAGGAGTTAATGAAGTAAAAAAACACATCTTATGTTGGGGGGAAAAGCTCGAAATGGAACTGGTTTGAAAACCGAGCGCGACAGCCGCAGTGTGGGAGTATTGCGGATTCAAACCAAGTAACCGAGGTGAACCGCTGAACCTATGGGAGCCAGTACATCACATTTGTCATAAAACAGTAGCAACTAAGAGCAGCAATAAAACCAACCTACACATGCACCTAAAGCACAAACACTCAGAAAAGTTTCTCCAGCTGGGGACAAAAAGTACAAGCGATGGCCCGCCTGCGTCTTCCAGTTTGCGACAGTCCACCATCACTGAAGCAATTCATCTACAGGCAGCATACAAAAAGGACGGGACAAAGTGGCGGGTGCTCACAGAAAGCGTAGTTCATTTAATTGCTAAAGAGATGCTTCCATTTAATATTGTTGAAAAGCCGGCATTTCGAAAAATGTTGCAGACATTTGATAGACAGTATGAATTCCCCAGAAAACATACAAATCCCCACTTGATATGTTTTACATACGTATTTATTTCCACTTTTATCTTGTGTTTAGTTTTTATTAAATTGTATTTTTAGTTAACAGAGACTGAGAGCCCATTTGATTTTTATTTCTCATTTTATTTTGTTAACCAGTTCCAATGTTAAGTGTTCTGTTGAAAATAAAGTGTGTTTATCTTTGGCAGGAAATCGCATGCATTATTACGTTTTTTCCATTAAATCAGTGTTAAATGGTCTTCAAACAATATTATCGTTTATCGCAATAATTTTTGAGACAATTAATCTTTCTGCAAAATTGGTTATCGTGACAGGCCTAATCATAGACACAGCTTCCCTCCTGCTCACTGGCAGAAGCAAGGCTGCCACACACTGGCGTCACCTGTCCCTCTGACCACCATCAGTAGGCAATGCAAGTGAAAAACCAACAACCCTCCAGCTGCATCCTATGCCACCGTAGCCACTGATGGACTGAAAAGTCCAAACAAACGTTAAACAGCTACTTCAATTATGAAACCTGGCAGAACCATGACATTAGCAAAGCAGAAAGACATTAAGGTGGATCTTTGTACGCAGACACCTGTCAGTCATTTGGTCATGTTCCATTTTTTTAAAGCTTGAAAGAACATCACAATCTGGCCACAGATGGCATGAAATAAAATAGGAGGAACAAAAATATCATCTAAGAACAATTCCCTCAGTAAATGTGTCTATCGTTGCTTGTCCCTATTGCCATTAGAGTGTTTTGGCATTATTTAGCATGGACGCTCTTTTTATTTGAGAAGGGCCAGGTACAGTACAGACCAAAAGTTTGCACACACCTTCTCTTTCAAATAGTTTTTTCTTTATTTTCTTGACCATGAAAATTGTAGATTCCCTCTGAAGGCATCAGAACTATGAATTAACACATGTAGAATTATATACTTAAAAAAAACAACTGAAACAACTTTTGTTTCTAGGTTCTTCAAAGAAGCCACCTTTTGCTTTGATTACTGCTTAAAACACCTTGAGAGACCATCAGATTTTTTTGTGCAGAAGTCAGATGGATACACAGCTAATAGTCCTACGGAATAGACTGTTAGAATTTGTATTATGGCAAGAAAAAAACAGCTAAGTAAAGAAAAACAAGTGGCCGTCATTACTTTAAGAAATTAAGGTCAGTCAGTCTGAAAAATTGGCAAAGCTTTGAAAGTGTCCCCAAAAGCAGTTGCAAAAACGATCCAAGTTCTACAAAGAAACTGGCACACATGAGGACTACCCCAGGAAAGGAAAACCAAGAGTGACCTCTGCTGCGGAAGATAAGTTAATCCTAGTCACCAGCCTAAGAATTTACAGGTTAACAGCAACTCAGATTAGAGGACTGGAAGAGTAGCTGACAGATCTCGCGAGAGCTAAGTGTGAGAAAAAATGACATAAACAAAATTGTCTAATTCTGGTAAAACAAATCCATTAATATATACCTAGCGTATTAACACTTAACAATTATACTATAAGCTTAATATTCTATTTTTCTACTCAAACTGGATGAGGACACTTTGGAGAGCCTGACAGTTTTGTGGATGAGTGCTTAAACAACATCATGATCGGAAAAACCCGGAAATCACGGGCCAACAACGCAACACCTGAAGCCGAAGCCAGAAAAAAAAATGAACGGACATTCTGGATGCCATTGACAAAAAGCTTGCCAGCTTTGATGCCTGCCTTGCCCTGGTTGAAATTCTCCATAGATAATTTTAGGCTATGTGGGAATCCCTTGAATTTAGTAAAGCTAAGGTAATTTAGCTTGTTGCCAAAAACAAAGCGCCGAAGGCTGAAGGATAACCAACTGTATAATGTTAATTTATTGTGTTGTTTATACTCCAAATATTGTGGTGATTAGCCTTTTTAGTATTTAATCATGTGAGATAACAAGAGCAATAATAATAATCATAATATGTATAAGATTATATGTGTTTGGAAGGTATTTTGACTATGTTATGTCTCTGTTTTATTAAAATAAGATGAAAGAAGAGGAAAGGAAAAAGATTAGAAGACTGACAGAAAGAAGACTGAATGAGAGCGGGGACAATAGGAACACTGATAGAATGATCAGCTAAAGAGAAGTGTGATGGTCACATGGTCAGTAACCCAACACACAACCATTTTTTCATAAGTTTTAATACACAGCATCATAAATGTATTGTTTTGTTTATTTTTACAATATTGAAGACATTAGTTCCAATTGTAGCGCGCACATTTGGTTAAAATTTTTATATTTAATTTTGTCAAATTCTTAATATATTTTGTGCTTTCTTTTCTGGGGGTGTTGGAGTGACGTCAACTGGGACAATGTGGCTGACATAATCATGGACCGATTGCATGGTACCATCGGGAGCTCCACTATGGGGGGAAGGCCATGGACTCCACATTTTAAATATGTTGCATGATTTCTTCTTCTTACTTTTGTGATTTGCTCATTTTGTTAATTTGTTTAATGATTGTCATTTAAGATTAAGATCATTTCACTTTTATTTCACCAGTTCAAAGCAGTTCTTCCAACAGTCCACACTTTCTCTGCTCTTTTTCTCATCGTCTTCTCCTTCTTTCCCATCGCCCGGCTTGCCCCAGGTTTGCCTGTTGTGTCTACAAGTAGTTAGCAGCAGCAACCCAGACTGACAGCTCATTGGCTAATTTAGATCACGAGAAGCCTGGTACCAGACACTCTGGAGGGCTTTAGCGTATTAACAGGAGAAGCGGGGCAAGTGAAGTTTGACATGGTCGTTGGACAACATGCAGTTATTTATACATTTTTTAACTCAGGTTGGGTTGTGATTAGCCAGCAGGTGGGTCTGGATATATAGAAAAACATTAAAAGAAAAGTCAGTAGAGGTCTGTAAAAAATGTCCGTAGAGTAGAAACAAAGACAGATGACATTTACAGTCTTTTGACCGTTATGCTCCCATGGTCTGATTACTTCAGAAGAAGCAATATCTATTGCAGTATTTATAGTATGAACAGGCCTACAGCAATATTTTCAGTAGGTTTGTATTTTCAATGCGAATAAGATTTACTGATTTTACCTTGTGTTTTTGGTGATGCAAGCTGTCAGAGCAACTATTTCAAAGCTTTTCAGAACTAGATACAAGTTTTGAAAGAAGTGATATCAATATTAAACCTCTAGAAATAGGTTTATAACTCACTCCAGGAAGGATAGCAGCAAGAGAGCAGCTTGTCAGGATAAGCAGCAAAATCTCTCCCACTGCGAAGGTGATGTAGTTTATAAACAGCCTGTTTAAAAGAAGGCACAAAAAAAAAGAATTTGAGAACATGTACACCCAAACAAACCAGATCTCAATAACAAAGTGTAAATAGCAATAGTATTGTATAAAACCTACTTGGGCTCTATGAGGGCCTCCATCACTGTAGTAAAGAGAAGAACTACACAGGAGCAACAGAAGGCGGCACCACTCTGCTTCTCCTTCTCAACAGAGAAACGAACCTCTAGATCAGGATCTAGAAACCTCAAGGAGAGCTTGTTTGTGCGTTTTCCCTTCAGACTGCAAAGACATTCAATAAATGCTGATCAAGGTTCCAAGTCAGGGCAGATCCAAGCAGGTTTGAAAAACAATACAACCTAATTTTAATGTCAATGGTTAAAGATGATTTCTCTCGGTTTTAAGGTCATATGAAATAAGATAAATAAATTTGAAATATTGTATAGTTGGTAAGTCCCTAAAAACATCCAGGGACTTATGTCTTCTGACCCAAAACTTTGGTAACTGTTATATGATAATATAATAATAACTGTTTTTTTTTATTTTTTATGAATGAGCTCAAGACTGACTTAGCACTTAAGATTTGATACAAACAATGTAAAATAGAAGTGTAGACAGACTTTCTTTTCAGCCACTTTAACAAGTCTTTGCCTTCCCTGTGTTATTATTTGAGCATATATTTAGGGGTAGGAGATTTGGCGAGTGAAAATCCATCATTAGCTAGGTTAAATTATACGCAAACTGGGATGTATGAAGTTTAACCGTGTGGTGACACATACGCACAGTTTTGTACATCTCAATTACATCACAAACTTTCAGTATGAAATGACTTAAGATCTTAGATCAAAGTCTGTAAAATATTAAAGGTTTCTCAAAATCACATTTCTCTCCACGATGACCACCAGGATGTTGTGCATGACTGTCACACTCTGGGCTGTATCCGGGTGCAGGCCAGATTTTCTCTCTCTCTCTCTCCTCAGCAGGGATGGACGGGCAGGTGCACTACATCTGAGCTGATCACCACCCTTCTTAAGGAGCTGGAACCAGGAGGAGGGCTTCAGTTCGTTAACGCCACTGCGTTGGTACAGACCAAACCCAAACCTTGTCCTAGAGATTCTAAAACCCTTGCCTAAATCCTGCTCTGAAAGTTTTGTTGCAGAACCCCTGTTTCTGACCACTGGACCCAGCCGTAAACCATATACCTTGGACCCCCCTGTCTGAAAACAACCAGGAACCCGGGTTATCCACCGCTCAGCCCTCCTACCCGCGCTCACCTGCCTGTCCACCCTCGAACCACCAACCAGGGAGAGAGTACTGGTCAGCACTCGGACCACCGGGGACACTCCAGCCAAGATCGGACCACAGCCTCTCTACAGTGAGTGTCAGCCCACCATAATCCTCCAGCAACTGTTTCCTCACATTCACCAGTCTCATCTTCTCTGCAGAAGCCCAGAAGAACCTCACCAGACCATACAGCTTCCAGTTCACATCCACTATCTTGTTTTTTCAATAAACCCCTTATGCTACGTTCACACCGGACGCAGCTGGCGCGACAGAAGCAGCGAGTTTACATGCAAAGTCAATGGTTGATGCGCGTCAAGGCGCAGCAAAAGGTCCCAAGGCGCGTTTTGAGCAGCAGGCGCAGCGCGTTTAAGCATCTGACGCACCACAAACGCGCTGCTGCTCGAGATGGAAAAATAAAATTTTTGCTGCTCGACACGCCGCGTCAACCAATCAGAGAAGCTGATCTGGGAGCTGGCAGGGAGAGAGACACAGCGCTGATGATCAGAGCGCTATGATCACTCCTCTTAAACAGTTTATTGACGCCTAAATTAACTTAAAATGCAGAAATCTGCCGGCAGAATATGGTGGCTTTTATTTAGATAAAAAACACCTACCAGCTGCCGCGGTGAACCACGAGGAGGCGACCCAGCCAGAGGCTGCTGATGAAGGGATTCCTACTGTCGGCGCACCGCTGGTATGTGGGGGTCTGAGCGGCTCCGACAGAAAAAACATTGGAAGGCAGGATAATAATCTGAATGAACTGACTGCACTGATGAAGTTTTCAGGTGTATTTTCTCACTTAAAAACATATTAAAACTACTTTATTCCCACTGATCACAGCAAATATAGCTGCAAGGCAGAGAAAGGATAGAGTAGCTCCGCCCAACGCGCGTCAGACACACTTTTGCACCGCGCAGCCAGAGCAGCAAAGCTGCTTAAGCCACGCGTCAGAACTAACTAGTACAAGCAGCAAAAATTAAGCAGCAGACGCGATTTTGCTGATTTTGCTGCGTCCGGTGTGAACGTAGCATTAAACCTTCACCTGCCTCTGTAGTTGCTCTCGTCCAGAGTCACCTTCAATTATGACAATGACAGGTTAACACCAAAATCTTGAGAGAGAGACAGAGTGTAAAACAATCTCAATGATTGTCAAAACAATATTCTAATGTTTTTTTTTGGCAATCATGTAACAATATGCAAAAGAACCATCAATGCTGAAAGACTACGCAAATGGGAGAATTACGGGTAGTACGTTGGAGTATAGGTCTTCAACGTAATAAACTTAAAGATTTACGTTGATTAAAAAAAAACATGTCCGTGTGTTTTTTTTTAGCATTATTTTTAGCCACTAGTAGCCTTTATTTACTTTTTCTGACAGTGGACAGACAAGAAATGTAAATAGAAAGAGGGCAAAGACATATATGGCAAAGGTCATCAAATTGTGAATGAAACCTGTGACCACCGCGTTGACCAAAGCTTCTGTAAATGGGTTACCTCTGCATCACCACCATGCCCCAACCTTGTGATTTAGAAATCCACCCTTAATTGCTTTTATGACCAGCCTATATATATTGAGTTACTTTATTCTAAACACAGAAAGTTCCTGCATGTAGATTGGGTTATTAACTAATTTCTGTTTTGAAAGGAAAACATGTAAACTTACGCTTGAACAGTCTCTCTCTCCAATAGTGCCTCGTTAAGCAGTTTGTTGAGTTCTTGCTCATTCTCCTGAGCATCAATCACCTTTTCAGCCAGGTCCCGCAGCCGAAGCCTTCGCCGTGGATTAGGGAAGGATGGATTTACTACCTGAATTCCAACAAAAATAAATTACATACTTAAAAAAAATATATGCCAATATTTATTTCTCATTTATTTGCTGGTCTGTTCATCTTATATTTGTTACCATGTCAAGAAAACATATTGTATACTTTTTTGAATAAGTTATTCAGTTCTGAATTTTTTGGTGCTCACTAAAATACACACCTAAATCTTTTATTTCCTTGTTGATATAAGCTTTCATAAGGTCTACAGAATAGAGCAGAATTTCCTCAATAGGAAAATTTGATGCATCAGTAGCATTTGATAAATAAACTGAAAACAATTGTATTTACTTACTGATGTTTTGAGCAGTTATGGAGGTAAGTCCAAACCAGGGGTCCAAACTAATCTCTAAATTAATGTTAAGTAACAATGATTTTGCATCATTCCACTTACAGAATTATACATACCTTTACCCTATACCTAACCATTATGGCAGGGGTGCCCAACCAGTCGATCGTGAGAAGTTTTACAATGTAGACTTATTTCTAGCTATGACAAAAAAAAGTTGTAAAAAACACTAATCAAATCATTGATCACGAGAGGCCAATGTATATTTTCATAATAATAAGGTGAAAAATAAAAAGTATGCAGGGAACCTTTTTTTATGCATGCTGATTGCTGGGCATGGTTTGCCACGGTTGCTAGGTTGTTACCAGGGACTCTAAAGTGGGAAGAGGAATCTGCAGAGATAATGAAATAATGACATCTATCACAACTGATGGGGCTCCATCTATGGTTGGGCGCACTGCTGGATTCGTTGCTCTGTTCAAGCTGTCTGAAACTTTCCCGGATTTTTGGAGCTACCACTGCATGCATTCATTCATCAACAACAGTGCGGCAATAATTTAAATATGAAGCATGTCATGAACGTTGCGATGAAGATCGCTTGCTCTGTTTGGGACAAGAGTTTTCAGAGGCCTTTATTCCGTGCCCAGCTCAATCTGTTTTCCTGTCTGCAAAAATCCCTTGCCCTGAAAGCTGCATGAAGGAAAATTTCTTTTCAATAAGGTTCAATTAAAATTCTATTTCTTATGAGGTCAATATACATTTATAATTTAGGAATTTTATATATTTTTAATAAATTTAAGTTGGGTCAGGGGGTTTAAGCATCTCCATTGTTAGGATCCGGACGGCGCCGTGGATCTATTCCTGCGGAGCTTGGGTTCAGTGTTGACAGCTGTTCCCCATCAACTGATTAGCCCTCCCTACATAAGCTGGAAGAGAGCGTCACTCGAAGCCGGATTGTTTTGTTTAGCAAGCCCGAGCCACCCTGCCTGTCTGTTTCGGAAACCTGTACCGGTACCTGAACCTGACCTGTTTATTCTCTCTGCCTTCCAGAACCCTGTTTTTAAGCAATAAATCTTTGGACTTTACCTCTGCCTCCGTGTGTATGCTCTGCATCTGGACTAATAATCCTGCGGACCATGACATCCATGAAATTAGTTTTTGGAACTTGGGATGTCTGCTGTTGAATCTTAATCCATCTGCCAGTTTCTCTGCCAATGCCCAGTGGAGTTTATCATCCTAAAATAGTGGACTTTCTTTCTCCTTCTTCCTGCTTTGAAGTGATCTTAGAGTTAGACAGATTTTATTTTTCATTTTTGTTTTACACAAGTGTAAAACAAAAAT
>NW_015151872.1:73606-80316 GCF_000732505.1 Cyprinodon variegatus
GGCATGCCATCAACTTCAAAAGTAGATCTTGGTTTAAAAAAGGTTGGGCACCCCTGCATTACGGGATCATACCTTGCCCTAACACCAACTTAAACTTGATCAACACCTTTGTCCTAAAACTGACAATTCCTCTTGTGGGGTCATGGCGGACAATCACCTCCACATGGTTCTGCAGGTGGGGACCAATGACCACCTCTTAGTACCTTTGCTCAGCTCTATTGTTTTTTGACCCGACTTATTTACCCTTGTGTCCAACTCTTCTGGTTCCTCAGGTGTGTTTCTGGTACCCTCCACACTTCCATTACAGTCTGTTGTGTTGATTAATGGTGGGGAATTTCCATTGGGAGAGGTAACGGAGAGCTTCTAAGAAAATAACAAAAATGTAACAATGACTGTATGTTATATTAGTCATTTGGATGTGATGTTTAGAAATCAAAAACCCTATTTCACAACTTTTAGAAGTAAAAAAATGTAAAAGTTTTAAGAATCAAATCTCTCAACCATCTTGTGATACATACTAATTACAAGCTAAAAACAGAAACATTGGTTACATACTGTAACCCCAGATTTTATGAATATAGGCATATTCTTTAAGGCTCTCACTAGCGCCAAACCTTTAGTCCACACCTACCTGCTATGTGGGCCCCAATCCAATCAGTATAAATAACAGCGAGACCAGATAATCAGCTCCCAAATAGCAATTTTTCTTCAGCCCTTTAGGAACCAGTGAGCCTCACAACTTAAAGTGCTATGCCTATATTTATAGAATCTGGGGTTACAATACATAACCAATTCTATTTCATAAAGGCTTCACCCTTTAAGGCTCTCGCTAGTGGGATAAAGGCGAAGCAGGATGAGTTCCATGCCTCACTGGGTCCAAATGGACCACAAGCCTAAGCCACCTGTTCTCACAAGGAGCCTCAACTCAGGCTCCACTGTGCGTTTTTGCTCACCTAGAAGCACCATGCGCAGCTAAACCACATAGATGAGAAACCACTGTGTTCAGGGCAGAGGCTGAATGACAGACCTGAGTCTATGAACAGCGGAGACAAACTAACAGTAACAATGAGTACAACAGACCAAAGGCTAACGGAGATAACAATCTTCAGTCATTTAGCTGTCATCCTCTCTGTCGTGGTGGACACCACAATGGAGAGGTCTGGGCAGAGGTTAAGACCAAACCGGCTGCTGAGGAAGAAGAGGACAAGTTATGAACAGTAACCTTCTAACAATGAATGGAGCAGGTGAACAACCCCCAAGGTGCCAGGAACCCAAAGGAAACAGCAGCTGACCCATGCATAATGCTGCAACATAACCATGCCTGCTTGTTTCTGTTTCTTCGTCATCTCTGGTCACAGAGAGAGTATGATCAACACAAATAATAGTAGAAGTCCCCAACCGAATAAACCTTCCCACTTGAGGTGGGAGGAGGTTGTCCAGGTGAGCTTAATGATCATTCTGTTAGAACTCTAAAAACAGAATGAGTCTTGGAGAAAGCACAAACATTGTGCAGGTAAAACCTGATAAACGAGCACGGAGATGACCAGGAAGCGGCCGTGCCATTGTCCTCCACTGTTATTCCTCCATGCAGCGCTGTGGAGGATGAGATCCCTTTGGTGGAGTGAGCTCTGAGCTTTTCTGGATGCTCCAATCCAGAAGAATTATAGACAGAGGGCAAGCAGCCCTGTAACCAGCATAGAGAACGCTGAGGTCATGTCCTCTGTATATTCCCTTTTTTCTTCTTTTTTTGTTTTTTAATGCAGAGAACTGTCAAACTATATGATGAAAATTGGTCTGACTTTGATTGATGTAAAGATCAGCATGCATTCTCATTTCTATAAAAATAAAATAAAATCCCCAATCACCTTATGATCTTTTAAAACTGAGCGGAAATTGCATTCGACATTACATTCTATCACACTAGCTTAACTTTCTGAAGCGCCGGTGTGGACATGTCCCCACCAACTTTGGGCACGAAGGGGACAGTCCCCACCAATAATTTCCGTATTCCCCCCCCCCCCCCCTTTTCTCTGATTTACTTTAGCCAAATGTAGCAGGGGTTGGGTGCAGCTGTCTGTGTTCAGAGCATTATCAGTCCGTGTTTTTTCCTTGCTCTCCCGCTGCCCTCAAGTCCCACCTTTCGGTAAAATGTTGTTGGATCTGTCGCTTTGGAGCATAATTATTATTTGATATAGGTTTCAGTGAAATTTAGCAGACTGGTTGTTTAAAAAAATTAGAGACCCCACCGAAAAAACCATTATTTAGACATACAGAGCTTTTTAAGCTAAAAAGGGCAACAGAGTGTACATTTATATACATCAAAAAAGCTGGGCTTCTCAGAGGACCATTACTCAGAATTACAGATTAAAATTAACACATATCTGTTTTCTTATTGAATAGAGAATCAGACTAGAGAGCTTCTTGATATCTTGAAAATGATTTTCTCTGGCATCATTATATTGGTAGACAGGTAAATCTGTTTTTAAGCAGAGCAGAGACACAATTAGGGAAAGCTGCAGATTTATAGGTGAAACAGATTTACTGGAATATGCAACATGCAATAAAATATATCCTCAAGTTTAAAAGAAAAAAATACGATATGCTATAATAAAACTCAACATATCTTTTTGTCTTTTGTAGCTCAGCAAGACTCAGAAATAGCTGTGCCAGCAACGCAGAGACAGCCCGACTCACAGGACACAGACTTAAAATTAAAATATTAGAAACCTGCAAGAATTAAAGCACAAATTATACAAATCAGTGTATAAATGATTTTTGAAATATAAGGTTCAATATATAGACTTTGGTTGTTAATGACATATGGCACAAATTTCTACATTTGATTTTGCTGCTTGTGAAGGAGGATAATGAGTGATGCAGCTTAAAGGGAAGTCATGCATGGATGGATGGATGGAATTAAAGTTGTGTCCATAGTAGGGATGCATGATATATTGATGTTGGCATCAGCATCGGCTGTTATTCTTCATTTTTTATACATTAATGTTTTTGAGTCCTTTATAAATAATGCACTTAATGCAGGCAAATACTGCCTATCCCTTGTGTTTGGCTTGGTAGATCTCAGCATGCCATCAACTTCAAAAGTAGATCTTGGTATAAAAAAGTTTGGGCACCCCTGGTCTAAAACTATAAATATCAGTGTACTGTGGTATTCTTGTGTTCTCAATGATAGGAAAGCATTCAACAAATATATGTTTCTGCTCATTTTTGGAAAATATAGGCCCTATTAAAAGTGTTCCGGTTGAGTAACTGTAGGTCCATCAGCCACTTTCCTTAGAGCATCCCTACTGATTTTCCTTTGCAAAAGTCAGCCGCTCATGCTCTGAACACCACGAGATAGAATAGGTTACCAGTTTTTAGTGGTGGAATCTGGAAATGGAGGCAAGATGAAGAAATCTACGCTGAAACAAACTAAACTCAGCTTTGGAAAGCCATCAAGGTCAGGGGAAAAGAAAGAGAGAAGGAGGTGAGTTCATTTTGCCAGTAAATATATAATTTAAAGCATTTGAATTTGTGATGGGGTGGGGGTTGTGGTGATATCTGGAAGGGATCCTCTCTATAACTGAATTGTAAAGTTTTGGAAGCTGGAATCTGAGGATGTTCTGTATCAGGATTTTTTTTTTTTTTTTTTGTCAAGTAAGATTTTTTGCAATATCGGTATTTGAAATATCCTGGTGACGACCTGGTGACAGCCCTGAGGGCAAGTATAGGCTACATTTCTGTCCATGAGCTTCAGATATATAGAGGGTAACCAGTCGTTCTGGTGAATGTTCTCAAGCTGCTGTCTGATTGTCAGCATGTGGAATCGTCTCTCCATTACCTTCTTTTTGAAGAGGGAGAGATCGAGAATGGGTCTAATTCTTCCTGTTCTTTTCGGACAAGGAATTAAAGCGAATAGAACCCTGTCCCCCCCCCCTTGGGAAACCCTGGATATAATGTATTTTTTCAGGAGTTCTGCGCTAATGGCTACGAATCAGGCTAGAGCCCCTGCCACTGTCACCTTCCTCAGAGATTCTCCAGGGGAAACGGATGGGGGATCGGAACAGAAAGGGCTGTGGGTACAGTGGGTACTGGTTGGAAATGGAGTTTCCTGCATGATTCCTGCGTGAATCACAATGTATTTCCTGAGGCCAGTTTTTTTTATTTCAAAAAGAACTGCAATGTACCCGGACAACCACCAGGTGGCACTTTTTTTTTTCCTCCTTAATCCAGGCTGTTAAGATGCTGTCTCTTAAGCAGGATTATTGGGGATCTTGGTGTGATATTGTACTATTTTATGATGTTTTTGATTAAAATAAAGTTAATGAATTAATTTACCATAGTGACTGCATTATCTTATTTCATGAAAATTGTTGCATACTGTATGGGCGCAGTTATAGAAACACCCTGCGATCTTATCTGAGAACTGTTTATTTCTATTTATCTCTATTATTTAATGAAAAATTATTATAATTAATCTTTTGGCAAAACAAATAACTGAATCAATAAAGGTCCGTGGATCATCCGTCCATTCGGGAGGGAGGGGGGTTCATGCAACGTCATTCCATCACCGGTATCTCGGTATCCAATCAGCTCACTGACTTGCGCATTGATCACAGCCATCTCTGACAACAGCATTGAAACACCACTATTTATCAAGACAGTCTGGCTGCAGCACCACAGCTGTCAGACCAGTGCAGGCGCCTGTCTCAGGCCACCTCCACCGTAGGGCCGGAAATAAACAAATTTAGCCACGCCCACCTCCCCCAAACCGACATCACCTGTTAGACGAAGAAGAAGGTTGTTGAACATGCGAGACTCCGCAAAAAATGGTAAGTTAATTTCTTACTTTTACCGCGAAGCAAAAGATGTCTGGCTTTCATATGCTTGTCAGCAATGTATCGCTGTAACGTTATATGTAAAGCACGTGTGGTTACTGAATGTTACAGTGTGTTGAAATACTGTACAGGTTTAATTGTTTGGAGGTGGTAAACAAACGCACAAGGTCACGAACAAGTATGCTTGGCTTCATAAAACCGTTTAACTTATCGTAGTTAGCGTAGTTTTTGTTATTTCTTATTTGCATTGCTTTAGATTTAACACAGAGTCAGGTTGATGCTCTGCTCGTTTCAGTTTACTGTAGACAAACAGACTGCGGTTTTGCAGCCAGACCTCTCTCGACTGCTCAGCATGCATCAAGTTGCAGGCCTCGGCTCAAACAAATTCTTACAGTTTAGCATTGTGTGAAGATGAGCTGTTGTCAACTGATAGGTTTGATAAATGCAATTTTAGTGCTCACAATTTTATATGTGAGCACTAATAGTTCTGTTGTCTGATTAAATGCAGCTGAATGTAAACCTTTAAAAAAAAAAAAGGAAGATTTTTTTTTTTTTTTGTTCATAGTATGCCCTGTACACTGTGGTGGATGCGCCCTATGACTTCTCCATCGTAAGTACAGCTACTTGGTGATATCAAACAGAAATCTGTGGATGCTGTTTAGTGATATTGTGTTTATTACTCTGCATTTTTCAGAAAGACATGCCAAACTTGAGAAACTGGTGGTGCATCATGTTAATGGAGAATCTGGAACTTGGCAGGTGAGAACAAAAGCTCTTCTTGGTTAGATGGAATCACCCCTTTGATTCTATTGTTTATCATCTTTTACCTCCCCAAATGTGCCAAATGTGGTTGAAGAAAGGTGATTTTTGCCTAAAAAGGACTTGTTCTATTTAAAATAAGATGCTTCTGAATGAAATCAAGTCATATTTGGGCAGATATCCCCTTTGAATGAGAGTATTTGGGCTTTAATACATTTTTTGCAAGTCAAAATGGCTATTTTGTGTTGTAATGGTCCTTTAAAAGAGTTCCAATCTGTTTTGTGAGTTCAGATCTTTAAATCATGCATCTCCTGAAGGAAATCTAGTCATATTTAGGTAGAAATAACCTTTGAGTGACTATACTGTGCCTTCAATCAATTTTTGACAGGTGAAAACCAATTGAAAACTGCAAAACACATAGAAACATAGGAAACTCGTGCTATATACGGCCAGATCAGATAAAAAACAATGCAGAGTCACGAGGATTGTTGCAAAAGGTATCATATCTTTATTGAAAACCCTCCAGTAAATCATATTTATTGTAGTGTAGTCTCCAATGTCAGGGCTACACAAAGTCATCAGACCGAGTATAGAAACATGTCTATCACGTAACTGCCGTTATGTGACAAACGTTAAGCTTTCGAATCTTTAATTAGGCCTATATTATAATTTATTTAGGCCTATATTATAATGTAACTGTGTGTATCTGCATGTCATGACTGTTTAATCCAGAGAAAGGCAGGTTTACGCTATCGCTTAGCGGGCTGCGGTGCGCACTCCCGCGAGCGCAATCAGATTCTTGCAGACATTCACTTTTTCACACAACACCGGCATCAAAGTATTGCTTAATAGCAGCGTGTACCTCGTCATTTGTGGCGCTCATGATTTGGAAAAATGGAAACAAACCCCGTCTTTCTGGTTCAAAGGACGGACCAGTTCTTTTGTCCAATCAGAGATGATTCCTGTCGCCCGAGGGTACCTAGCATTTCCGTTTTGGTTAATGTCGCTGTGTTTTCTCTTTTTGTGTTGTGTTTTCTCTTTTTGTGTTGTGTTTTCTCTTTTTGTGTTGTGTTTTCTCTTTTTGTGTTGTGTTTTCTGATTTGCCGTTGTGTTTTC
>NW_015151872.1:83725-89992 GCF_000732505.1 Cyprinodon variegatus
CCGACAATTTGTGGCACTGACAAACGGCGACAAGCGCGGGTTGCAAATTGTCGGAAACTGACAAAAATCAGGGAGTTTACGGGGATGAAAATCTCACTTTTCATGCAGTGTTCTCCCAGACAGGATCCCAGAGCTAGTGAAATCATGATGCCTCCACAGTGATCCATTTTGACTGCAAGGCCAAGCCATAGTGTCTATGGGTCTGCAGCCTTATCCAAAGGGCCACTTTTGCTGTCAGACCAGCTAAATAAAACGTGCTGAGAGCCACAAGTGTTACCTAATCTTTTCACAAATTACATTATATAAGTACATAAAGAAGGTGACATTTTCTTTGAATACCTATATTTTGCAACCTAATACCTAGAAAGATTGAAACAAGTACTGCACACATATGTACAGTGGTTAAAGTGGGTTTTTACAGGTGGGGGAGCCCTAAAATTCAGTGTCACGGCACAGTCGGGGAAAATAGTGGAACATCTTTGCAAATTTTTAGAAATGATATCAAAGATTTGTACTGGTTTTATTGGCCGGATTAGCATCTAACATAACTAATATGAAGAAATGCAGTAAACTAAGCCTAAAAATAAGGCTTGGACAAAAACTAAATGCAGTGGAACTAGGCTATGACCTTGGCTTTCAGTCCCTAATCATAGAAAAAAAATATGAAATCCTTTTTAGTCATATTTTATTTCCTTTTATTTTACAGTTTTTATATTTTCAAATGTTTTTATTTGTCAAGACAATTCATTTGCAGATTTTGTATTTTCACAAGATTTGTGTTTAATTTTTGTTTTTCAGATTGAGTTTAATCAATTGCATTCTTTTAAAATCGCTACATTTTAACAGATCATTCTATTTTAAGCCCGCTTAAAAAAGTGCTCACTCTTGACGAAAACAATGACCAATAAATATGTTGTTGTAATATATTACATATATTTTTTTGGATTAAAGGTTTTTTTGGGATTCATTTCTGGATAACTTTTTTTTAAATAAAATTCCAATCTAAACAATGTGCTTTTTTTTTTTAAAGAACAATAATGACACAAATTTTACTCTATTTCCAGGTGTGTTGACTAATTTAACTTTTTAGTTGTTAGCATTTTAACTGTAAAGTGCAAATAAAAATACAGCATTTAATTATTCGCATAAATACAGTAGAAGGGGAGAAGGTAAAATTATGTCTCTGCAAGTCATTACAGTTAATAATAATAATAATGATAATAATAATAAAAATAACAAAATAGTATAACAATACACCTGTCATTATCAGAGTAAGATATTGAGGCAGCCCAGGACAGAAGTGGCCTTCCTCACCAGCTTATTCAGTCTCTTTCTGTCCCGCTCTGAGCTGCCAGGGGCCCAGCAGACAACAGCGTAGAGGAGGACTGAGGCCACCACAGAGTCATAAAAGATTTTAAGGAGGGGCCTGCTGACTCCAAAGGCCCTCAGCCTCCTCAGGAGGTGGAGGCGGCTCTGGCCCTTTTTATACAGAGTGTCAGTGTTATGAGTCCAGTCCAGTTTATTATTGACGTGAACACCCAGGTATTTGAAACTCTCCACAGTTTACATTACAATGAACCCTTGCTATAACATGGTTCACTTTTCACGGTCTCGCTGCTTCACGGATTTGCATCATGCATTGTTAAACTTTATTGTCAAACATAATCGATGGTGGCATGTCGGTTTATAAGGATCTTTTGGCCCAGAAGAAAAAAGAGCGACAACAACTACCGATAACTATGTTCTTCTCTCAAAAACACACACATGCACCGCAGGCTTTAGGAGAAAAAAAGTCAGGATGCAGCGGCTCAGTCAGAACAGCAGTGAAATACTGTACTGTACTGTACATGTCAGTCACTATTTGTCCTGCTGTACTTAGTATTTTTTTTCATAATCAGTTTTCATTTTCTCCCGTTCCAATTCGTCACGGCGGGGCGGTGCTGATCCCCGCCATATTAACCCTTCATTTCGTATTGATGATTAAAGTTTTTACTTATTTATTTATAACTATATTATTTTACAGTACAGTACAGTAGTTAACAACGTTTATACCGTACTTTTATTTGTTAAACAAATGCTTGGGCGTGTAAAAACTTTTTGTTCCTTGATTTCAATGTTGTATGGAGTGTTTCATTGTATGATAACTGTAAAAAAAAAAAAAAGGTTTCTACTTCACGGATTTCACCTATCGCGGGTTCTTTTTGGAACGTAACCCCCGCGATGTTGCTTGCATCGGGGCAGCAAGCAACATTCTTGCATAATGTACCCAAAAAGCTTGGGGTTGGGCCTTTAATGCTTGTTGTATCATAGCGTCCTTTTCCAGATCAAACTGAAAATTTTACCAGCTAGATAATAATAATAATAATGATAATAATAATAAAAATAAAAAAAATAGTATTACAATACGCCTATTATTATCAGAGTAAGATATTGAGGCTGTAGAATGATAATCCCTATGGTCTAATGTAATTCCTTGGAAAGGTGGAGCGTACATCAGCTGATTTAAATAAAAGAAAGACGCCATAAAGTCAAACAGCATAATAGGCTAGTATCCGTAACATATATAAATAAGTTAAATAAGTTATTGTACAATTTTTGATATCATAGGCCATCAAGTGATTAAAAAAATAGAAAAACATTTAAGGCAACAATAATAAACTCAACCACAGCTGGGACCGAACCCTCAACCTTTTGCACCGCAGACCACTCACTCTTCGGTCTATGCTATCAGCTCTCAACACATAGCATTCCTCCCAGTCTGCTCCTTGAGCTATCTAATCCTGGTTAATGGGACGCCGAAATGGACTCAGACTGCCACCTAGTGGCTATAGTAGTCACAGGTTTTTCACGCAATTCGTGAAACACGAAGAGCGCGAGTGAAGTGTCCATTTCCAACCAGCACCCACTGTATACCGCCACTGTAGCTTTATCCTGCAGACTTGCTTCTGGGTTCTATGGGGTAGCAGGGCCATGCTGAGAGGAAGTGTGGATAAAACATCGCCTCACAGCAGTCTGCTGTGTTGACAAAGAGATTTCTCCACTCCCACTGCGTGATGAGTGAGGAGGAGAAAAGACATCAATAGAGAGTGCGGCGGGCTCTGATTGAGCGCAAGAAGCTTCTCTGTGAGCAAGCTGCTCAAATGGAACAGCTCTACTTGACATTACACCACCAGAGACATCAGCGTGGGTAATATTGTCTTGCTACTGGCTGCCACTGGCCGGGTTTCCTCTGCTCCCCTGGTGTGAGGAGTTGGGAAGAGGAGTTGCAGCTGTTTTTTTTTGTTTTGTTTTTTTCGAAACAATTAACAGATTCATAGTCACACACATTCCCCCCAAGGAGTCGTTTCTTGGGCTGTCTCCTCTGTCCTCTCGGGTGATGATGGCCTCTCTGGGCCGCAGGCTGCTGCGCTGAAAAGGGCTGCTGCTGCCGGGAGGAGGAGGCTGATGGCGGAGCAGAGCGGGAGAGTCCAGGAGCCGTGAAGCACCTGAATTCCTGCCGCCAACCACCAGACAAGCGAGAGACGCAGGAGAAGGAGCAAGGCCACACCAAGGCTGATGGGACTCCCTAGCATCTCCTTCTTCAGATACTCTTGGATGGAGAAAAACAGGTGGAGCCAGATATTCCGCTGGATCATCGCCTGCCAGGCAGCAATGCAGGCAGAGCAGACAGTTGAGGCCGTGGACAAGTTGAGGATGGCGTAAGAGGAGCTGCAGAGCTGGCTCTTCATCTCGGCCAGCAGATCCAGTTCTTAAGAAGTTCTGGAGAGGTGGAAGGCCAAGTGGGCGATGTTGTTCATTGTTGCAGCAAGCTGAAAGTCAACTGGTGAGATCGATCACAAAACCCCACAGTCGACTGACCGTGTTTGGTGGGAAAGGAGGAAAGCCTCGATCAGAGAATCCTTCCCCCTTTAGCTTGGCGGGCTCAGCTGCTGAACCTGACAGGGTATGTCATGATAGCAGGCTACTGAGGCCAAATCAGGTCCAGGCAATGGACATGAGTTTAACCGAAACATACCAGAAGACTGTCAGATCGTCGCAGAATTTGGGGCAATGGCACAACCAAACCTTTATGGTTCACGGCCCTCTGGAAAATCGCTGGCAGCTCCAGGAGGAGTGTGCCAACAGCCAGGAGGGGCATGGTAGACGATGGCCGGAGACCAGAAGCGGCTGAGTGTTCCCCCAACTGCACCTCCTCCGCCATCATGCTCCCCAGTTGAGAAGCAGCAGAGGGGTGCTGCTACCTACATCATCAAGCCCAGCATTAAAAAAAGTGCTTTGCATTGTCCAGCAGATAGATGTCTACCGTGAGAAAAGCCTACTAGGCGTCTACCGTGAAGCTATCTACTTTCCGTTGCTTGTCCTCAAACAGGAGGAGCTCACAGAAGGGGCAGGATGACTGGGGCATGAGGGAGAGGCATGCATTCCACTGACCGAGACACCTTGCACAGACAGTGTGGAGGTCAAACCCCATGATGTGGCCCTTCTGGCAAGAGGGGCACAGATGTATAATGTTGATGCTGGACATCTTTTTGTTAGTGTCTGTCGCTGAAGAATGAAAGGGTGTCAATGTTCTAGTCTTTATTTATTTATACTGACCGGAGAAGCGCCCATACAGTAGGTGGTCATGTAATAAAGTTGTTCAGTGTTCACGTAGATTGCAAATGGTTAAACCCACAAGCAAGAGCCTTAAAGGGAAAAGCCTATATAAAATAGAACTATTTTTATACTAGCTACAGTATGTCTGGATGTTTAACTCACCACAGGACTGATTCCATGTTTCTTTAGAGGACCTTTAGGAATAGCCACAAGGTAGGTCTCAATACCTCTCTCCCTCAAGTAGTCACAGCGATCACCTCCATTTCCTGGCTCCACATCGAACTCTCCATGAAGACACTCCATAGTACTCCGTGAGATGTGAACACGACTAAACACAAATGAGAAAAGCTTTAGATACCTCAATGCTCCGTTTTTGCAGATGCCTCCAGATAAGAAAACAAGCAATATTCTATAGAATATTTTGGCTGGCTCGTCAAATATAGAATCAGCTGTACTACCCTATATATATATATCCTTTTTCATGGCCTTATAATCCTAGCAGTACATGCTGAAGGTCAAGTATGAATCTTGGTAATAACAAGGTTTCTAATGGCTGATTTGTACGCAATTAGATGTTAAGAGGTTTTGGCCTAAACAGAGAACGTCAGTATAAACATTCTTTCCAGTGTCAGACAAGGCAGAAAAGGCAAAGAAGAATGAACAATCTGGGATTCACATGGAAAATAATATTATATAGTGTACTTTTTCTAGATGTTTGTTAATTTGCATAGTTGCTCTTAAATAAACACATTCTCAGAAAATAAAACCCCTTTTTTTTTAGGTTTGTGATACGATATTGGACAATGCAAAACACAGCTATGCATTTATAAAGCCTCAGAAGGGCAAAACTTATGAACAAAAAGTAAACCTGAACATGAAATTATGTTTTGTTTTATAGTGTTTTCATCATTTTTTTGTTGTTGGCATTCATAATATACTTAATAAATATACTTTATAAATATACTGGTGTGATAACTTTGTATAGGTTTGATTGTTTTTTGGTATATGTCTATTTTGAATTTTTAGCCCCCCTTGGAGAAAACTCCACAGGCCACCACTAGCAAACAATTTAAGAATGAATTTGTTCATACGAACGTCACTTGCATGAGGCTCATTAATCTCAAAGGTTTACAAATTAGCAGTGCAATAAATTTGCACTGGTGGCTGGAGGCATTTTAACATTCAGTGTTAGTAAGAAATCTGACAAATTCAATCTCTCCGGAAGTGTGCTTAATTGGCTACAGTCCTATATTTTGATAGGTCACAGTTTGTCTGCTTATATTGTTTAGCCTCTACGCTAAGGATGTGACTACTGTTTGTGCAGATGTCAACATACAGTTGTACACTGTTATATACACCCATTGGAGAAATGTGTTGGAGTAACCAATAAACTGTCATCATCTTTAAATGTAATTGCGAAATATTCAAAAATTTGTGCCTTATATTTAGCAGCGTCAAAACAAGTTACAGGTACACAATATACCGCACAAGGAGAACTGATAAGTAATGTTAATTAATTGAAATTTCTGGGGCTTTTTTCTAGGATTTAACTGTGACATTTAAGAATCACTGGAAACACATTTTAAAATTAAATATTGTAAAGTTTATGTCAAGGTTCCCGTGTGTGTGTGTGTGTGTGTGTGTGTGTGTGTGTGTGTGTGTGTGTGTGTG